>NW_006802197.1:0-20848 GCF_000485575.1 Poecilia formosa
ATTTTGCACGAGACTTACTTTCAATCCAGGTCGTAACGTGACGTTTAAGAACTATTCCAGGCTTATTTACATCAGCAACAGACATGAGAATAGCTAGACTAAGGCTATATGAGTGTGTAGTAGCTTATATTTTAACCATAATAAAAAGCTGTATTTTAAAAAAGTCCCAGTCACAACGTCTTTATAAAACATATAAAAAAAAACTTACCTCGACGGAAATAGCTTCCTGCGCTCGGTGAATCAACAGAATGTGCTGGAAAGCTGTTCGGTTGCAATTCTCCTGGCGTTCGGAAGGCTGTTTGAAAACTCTGAGCTCAGCAAGTTCACTCAAAGTGGGTCTGTGAAAGACTGATTCAATTCACGGCGGGCAGAACGTTACAGAAGCCAATCAACCAATGGGTTTAAAAGATAAAGAGACAAACGTAATTCAACCAATGGAGCTTTGGAACCAACCTCACTGCGTATGACGTGGGACGTTTACGTCTGACGCAGTGGGCTCGGCGCCATCTCTGAAGGTAAAAGCATAAACATGGGTAGGAAGCTACGGCAAGCCGTTTTAACATAAAATCGGTTTCGTGTAACAATAACTAATAATTATATTCAAGATATCTAAAAGTGCAGTTTGACTATACAAAAGTAATTTTTTATTTAAAATAGCTCGAAATACTTATGATTAGTAACAATTACATTTTATTATCTAAACTGAGAATTATATTTAAGATCAAATATGCTAGCAGTAAGCTGTCCAAACAGTTGTCTGCAGAAAGTTTTATGGAAAGCCAATTTAGCATAAATTCGATTTAGTCTAACTATTCGGAGTTACATTCGAATAGTTAGACTAGATATCTAGTCTGATTTAATGTTAATGATGAAAAGAATAAAAACAGATATCTAAAATGCATTTTGACTAGAAAAATATAAACTTTTCTTTAAAACATCTGAAACTACTTATAGCTATTTCTAATTAGATTTTTAATATCTAAATGAAAAAATATATTTAAGTCCCTCTGTGCTGTCATAAAGATGTCCAAATATTTACCTGCAGAATGTTGTTTTATGGCAACAAACTTTAAAATAAATGGGATTTTCTTTAAATATCTGCAATTCTTGATTTCTACATATTTATATTCTAAAAAAGAAGTACATTTTTAATATTCGGAAAGGTTAAAATATTTGAATTTACATTCTAACTAGTAAAAATAATAATTGAAGATTTCTTAAATTTCATTTTTATGAATTCATTTTAATTTAAAAATATCTCAAATGATAACACATCTATCACGTTACAAGAGAAATATCCATTATTATAACTTAAGATATCTCAAAAATAATAATGAATACTAAAAATTATAGTTCTACATATCAGAATTAAGAATTGCATATAATACCCTATGTGTTTCAATTTAGATGGCAGCACATATATATGTGTATTGGATGTAATCTTTCTGTCTAATTTCTCACTCTCACCTGATGCAGATGTTACTACACCGTAATCCTGATACCTCTCTCTCCTCAAGTTCCTTACTGTAACCCATTCTAATGTTAGTTCTTGCATGGTTCAGACCATTCTTTAGCAATCGTCCATGTTGTTCAACAGTAAAAATAAAAAGCAAGAAAATAACTAAAATCTTACTTTACAACTAAGCTGTGTCAAAACCAACAGAGTTGTATCAAAATTTTGTCTGCTAATCTTCTACTTGGTCCTTCCCTTAAACTTTAACTGAACTTCACACAAGACTACTTTTACTACAAGAAGGGTGTTCTTATTTTATCATGTTAGAAAAATGGGAAATTAATCCATTAACAAAGTAAAAACTCTTCTTTAATAACATAGTCAAAAAACTCGGAAGAAAATAACTTTATAAATGTAAAAAAAAAGAAAGAAAAGACATGAACTTAAAAAAAGACTAGTTGTCATTAGCCCAGGACATATTTTCTTCTTCATCCCTGGGTTCCTGCTCCTCATCTGTCTAACTGACGGCATCTTTTTTTAATAAAAGATTTTAACATAAAAAAAAGAATGTAAAAACAAATATAGCATTTCAAACTGAATATAATAAAATAAATAAAGTCTTAGGACAACCCACACCATTAATCCTGCTTTCAAATTGAAAACATGGCTGTCAAATTATGGCACAAATATACCACCATATAACAACTTCTAAGGAAGAATGTGCAGAAAACTATAATGCTCTAATAGGAAGCCTCACAGAATGTACAACTAAACTATCTGCTAGAATGAACAAAGCTGAAATTGGTTTACATTTCTAGCTTCCAAAAGCTAAAGGGCAAAAAAATAAAAATAAAATAAAGGGCGATTCCATTTAATTTTTCACTACCATCCGTGTCTATACTCGACTATAGTTTGAAAACTACTACACCTACAGACTTGAAACTTGGACTGGATTATGCTCCACTTCAAGCTGAATGAAAAAAGCCATATTTGTGAAAACTTTTTCTGATTTGTGAAACTTCAATAAAAGTTCATTTTCACAATTTTTTTGCATCTGCATAAGAGATCTACTCTAATTAAAAAAACTACAACTCTTTAAAACCTAAAACTTGCACTAAATTATTCTGCTCTAACAGCAGAATATTTAGAACCATCTTTAAAATTTGTTAAACCTTTTTCTGATTTTGAAGTTTCACAAAAATGAAGTGGAATCACCCTTTAGCTATTGGAAGCTTAAATTGGACGCAAACTTCAGCTTCATCAAAAACAAAATATAAAGGAATAACTAAAAGATGCTTATTAAAGAGGAATTAATATTTATAAAGTCATTATTTCACATGTTAATGAATCAATGTATATCATTATTTTGTGCAACTCAATCTTCATTTTAATACTTGACAGTTTTTTGGATTTCTTCTAGAACTGCAGTTGATAGAGCTGTTGCCTTGCAGCAAGAAGGGTCTGAGTTTGTTTTCCGGACCTCCCACAGTCCAAAAACATGACTGTTAGTTTAATTAGTGTCTCTAAATTGTGCCTGTGTGTGTGTGTGTGTGTGCATAGTGGTTTGTCCTGTCTGTCTCTGTGTTGCCCTGCGACAGACTGCTGACCTGTCCAGGTAACCCTGCCTCTGGCCTGAAATGTCTTACTGGAGACATGCACCAGTACCTCCCGACCCCAATAACAGACAAAAGAAATAAAAACTACAATGAAAATGATGTATTATAAATATACCTACCTTCAATTCACACGTTTGCGTCTTACCAGTGGCTCGGCGCCATCTCTTAAGGTACCTAGGAACCTACGGCAAGCCGTTTTAATATACATTCAGTTTCACTTTAACTATACAAAACTACATTTTATTTAAAATATCTCGAAATATTTATGGTTAATCACAATTACATTTTAATATCTACATTAAGAGTTACATTTAAGCTTTTATGTGCTGGCAGTAAGCTGTCCAAAGAGTTGCCTGAAGAATATTATGTTTTATGACAAGTGAATTTAAAATAAATTCAATTTAGTCTATCATTAATTACATTCTACATATCTAAAAATGCATTTTGACTAGAAAAAAATACACTTTTCTTTAAAACGTGAAAATAAATATGACTAGTTATAATTACATTTTGAATATATAAATTAAAAATGACCTGTAAACCCCTCTGTTCTGCTATTAAGCTGTCCAAAGTCGCCTGAAGAGTGTTATGTTTTATTACAAACGACTTTAACATAAATGAGATTTTCTGTAACTATCTGGAATTCTTTATTATAAAAATTTATATTCTAGAAAAAAACTACATTTTTACTATTTGGAAAGATATTTAAGATATTTGAATTTAGATTCTGGCTAGTAAAAATAGTTCAAGATATCTTAAATTTCATTTTTCCAAGTAAATATTACTGTCAAAATATCTCAAATGATATCACAACATCTCTCATCACCAGAGAAACATCCATTATTATAAAGATATCTCAAAGATAATTCTGAGTACTCATTATATTTCTACAAAACTGAATTAAGAATTGCATATAGCTCCCTATGTAATGCCATTAATATAACCGCACTTATGTGTATTTGATGTAATCTTTCTGTCATTTCTCACTCTCTAAACTGCTGCAGATTTTTATAAAACATAATCCTCATCACTCTCTCTCTCCTCCAGCTCCTTACTAGAATGAATTCTGGTATTGGTTCTTTGGGTTATCCAAACTATTCTTTAACCATCATCCATGTTGTTCAACTGTAAATATAGAAAACAACAAAATAACTAGCACTAAAAGGGAAATATTCTTTTATCATCTTACAAATGTATAAAATGAATCCATTAACAAATTCAAAACTCTTTTCTTTAATAGAAACATATTTCAAAAACTATTTACAAAAATAAACTTTATAAATGTAAAAAAAAATTAACAAAAAAACAGAGCTGTTCTTAAATAAAAAAAACTAATTGTCAGCCGTCCAGCTCATGTTGTTGTCATCCAGTTCGGTCTCTTCATCTTCACCCTCTGTTTGACTAGCAGCATCAACTTTTTCTGAAATATTTTAGCAATAAAAAAATGTCAAAACACAGAAAGCATTTCAAACTGAACATAGTAAAAAAATTAATTCATAGGACAACCAACACCATGAACAATAAAATGACTAAGAAATACAGATACACAGTTGTTACTGATTGTTAAGGATATTCTGATCAACTATGTTAAAAGATGAGCATAACATAATACCAATCAAACATGAAAATATGTGGTATTTCACTTCACTGTCCACTTTTAAAGCTCGTCTTAAAACCCATCTATTTTACTTGGCTTTCAACACCAGCAGGATCTAGTTTTAAATTGTATGTTTTTGTTTTTAAACCGTTTTTAATTACTGTTTTTTATTATGTTGTGTTATAATTGTTCAGCACTTTGTATCAACTGTGGTTGTTTTAAAGTGCTTTATAAATAAAATTGGTATGGTATGGTATTTAACTGTAGAAATAAAGAGTAGAAACTTAAAAACACCTGCTATAAGGAAAAAAAGACACCCAGTACACTTTTTGTTCAAAAAGAAATCATAAAATGTTTCATAAAGGAGCAGTGTTCTACAAGAGTACAAAAAAACTTTGCATTACAAACATTAGACATTTTGAAAATAAAATGTATGTAATCATGCTTTAAAATTGAAAATATGACCTCTCAAATTATCAAAGAAATATCAAATAGAAGAGCTTTACAAGAATGTGAAAGAATAGCTAGGAGATGCTGAAATGAAAGTGGAGAATATTTATACAAATCATTATTTCACATATAAATGAGTTAATGACTGTCATTATTTTGTGCAGCTAAATCTTGAGTTTAATAAATAACATTCTTTTAGATATCTTTTATCAAAACTGAATCTCTTTTCTTTAATAACAATGAATTTGTAAAACAAGGAAAAAGAAAACATTTGAGAAACAAAAAATGCTTTGTGTATAAACTAAAAATACCTCATTATATACCATTATATAATATATTAAATAGAATTAAAATATAAAACAAAAAAAAACCTACAATTGACATCAGATACTATAAATATACCTACCATCAGCGTAGAAAGCTGCTGCAAGTTCCAAACGCTCTAGTTTAGAACTCAACTGTTCTACCTGAATTTTAAGGCTGCGTACTTCGGCCTGCAAAAGCCTCGCCTGCTGCTCTGAGGCTTTTTTCAGCCTCCCCTTGCGCTCAAGTGCCTCGAAGAAAAGCTTAAAAGCTTCATGAACACTCGTTTGGATTACAGTGCGAGACGCACCCGGATCAAGACAATGATACTGTAAGAAAAAAGAAAAATAACTGTTAAGAATACTTTACAGTGAACACTGATACTTAACTGAACAGCACCATATACAATGAAAAATTGGTAACACTTTATTTGAAGGGGGTTGAATAAGACTGTCATGACACTGTCATAAACATGACATAACACCTGTCATGAACATGAATAAGCCTTCATGAATATTTATGACTGTTGTCATAAAGCATCATTCGGTAAATTATGACACTTTTAATACAAACTTGACATTATTCAAAATGTCTTTGTTATGACAACTTGACATTAACCAACAAATCATCACTGTTTAAACTTTACCTTTAATAACATAAAGTTACCTAATTTTTAAAGTGCAATAAGTAATACTTTTAGAATAAATTTATATCAGTAATAATTTATTGGTTAATGTAAAGTTGTCATAACAAAGACATTTTGAATAATGTCAACTTTGTATTAAAAGTGTCAAAATGTACCAAATGACGCTTTATGAGAAGAGTCATAAATATTCATGAAGGCTTATTCATGTTCATGACATGTTATGTCATGTTAATGAAAGTGTAATGTCAATCTTATTCAACCCCCTTCAAATAAAGTGTTACCGAAAAATCACATTAAACTGATACTATTCCTTAACTATAACTTTTGTAAATAAAACTTTAAGTTCAAAAAAAGATCTAAAAATAAATTATAACTTAAAAGATATCTTGAAAATATAAACATCTTTTAAGAAAGCCAAATACTTGAAAAACGTGACAACTGACTGCAATCGTACGAAAAGGAAAATAAGTTTATTAAAAGCTACAAAAAAATCACTGTCAAATGATGTGGGATAAAAACAAGGAAACAATTGTACATGTGACTAAAACAAAACAAATAATTGTACATTTAAAAATAATAAATTACATAAAAAATTATTTTAAAAATGTGAAAAATAAAAAATAATTGAAAAATATTTGAAGTTAAGAAATATCTACAACATTTAACTAAGAATAATTAATATGCATTAAATTACAGTTTGAAAGATATTTTATTTTTCTTCCTTAATTAAAAATTCTCTACACTAAAACCTAGGGAGAATTTAAATAAAGGAAATTAACATGAAAATGATGTTTTTGGACTGTGAAAGGAATCCATAATACCCAGAAATAACAAACCACGCACAGATGTAACATTCCATTTCCATGCATAAAAACACGGGACTGGGAATTAAACCCAGAACATTCTTGCTGAAAGGAAACAGCTCTACCAACTACCAAACTGGAAAGCCTCATTGTAAACCATTTCATTTAAAATAAAAAGAATATAATATTTAAAATTAATTTTCTATTTGCATAAATTCAACAATTACATTCAGATGAAGTATTAAACTATGCAACTACAAAAACATGAACCAAATATTAACAAAAATATAAAAATTTAAGATATATAAGTTAGAAATATTCATCAGTAACACTTTCTAACCAATTTCATAAAGCCACACTGAAATGCAACATAAACGAAGAGAGGCTCCCACTTAGTTTACAAATGTACGTAAGCGAATAAATGCTACTATTGCACAAACCTATACAAATGTTTGTTAAAATTGTGTAGCAACCCGGAAAAATGCTAAAAAAAATTCACATAGTTTTGCCCCAAATTAACCGAATCAGTTAAAATGACTGGCTAACAGCAAGAGAACACCTTAAGCTTGTTAAAAACTACCGTGTATGGCTACTAGTGTTACCTGTGTTCGAATCCCTGATTCATTTTGAATCCCTGATTCATTTTGTTCAAAAATATGTCGATGCCCCTGTTAAATAAATCCGTGTATCCCCATCAGATAAGGTTCCCTTTGAGTATTCTTGCCGCATTGCACCGCGCAAGCGGAAAATTACGCGTGTGCTTTCTTAGTCCTCATAACGACGATTATTACTATTACTCTCATGTTAAAACGTGAAGTGTGACAACTTTGCCGAAACATATTTGAGCTTTTACAGTGTCCATAGATCCCCACAAAACCGCACCAAAGAAGCCCGTTCTTGCTACGCGCGTGCTTTCTCAGTGCTAATAACGAGCACGCGCATATTTTGCAACCTGGGCGTTGAGAAACGGTAAAAAAACATAGGGGGAACCGTATCTGATGGGGAAACGCGGATTAACGTAAAAGCCCTTAAATTATCTTCCTCCCCCCGCTTTTAGTTTTATGTACACCACCATAATTTAGAGCTTTTAATTATTGTGAACCCTCCCGTATTGACCCGGAAACTAAGGTTTATTTTAAACCGCCATAAATCTGTCCTCTAATATTACGGCTGTTCGGATGTCCCTCACAAATTGCATTTTTCATTTCTTTCTTCTGTTCCCCCAGTATTACAGTTGTCTTACCCCTATCTTACGCGTGTAACGTGATATAATGACGAAGTTTACTTTTGTAGGTGACATGTACCCACTCCACGTAAAATTTACGGAATTCTCCGAACTAAAAATTAACTAGTATGTTTTTATACTACAGAATAATTGCCAAGATTTGAACTACTTAAAGCTAAAAGACCTAATAGAAAACCTTCCCAAGAAAATATATTTTAAAATTAATTAGCAACTAGTATACTTACTGAAGCAAGTTGGGCCGCGTTCTCCAAGGCCTTAAGGTCGGGTTCCGTAAACTTCAACTTTGCTGGAGAATAATTTGCCATTTTCTATAAAGCATAAAATATATTGAAAAAAAATTACAAAGACGAAACACAATAACAACTTTACCTTAGTACTAAAATTATACCGTGAAATACCTACTTGACTGTACCGTACAGGAAAAGGAAATGTCTGCAAGCTAATCTGACAATATATAGGTCTAGAGCAAAAATAGGCGGGACTAAGAGAAATACCCGCACTCTTTCTGAAATTTAACTGGACATGACTTTGTGATGAATGATAAGACTTCCTCTCCCTGTGGAGTCGATGCCCGCCGTATGGCGTACAAGCATGTGACGCGTTAATAAGGCTTCGTAATAACATGGACGCATACCGAGTTTTCATTTCAAGTCTGTTGGACAGCACGGACTTCAAACTTTATAAAAGTGGTGTTTTTATATTGGTTTTGTGGTTATTTACTTCAAAATAAAGCCAGAAATAAGATCGGTCATTTCCGCCTTATTTTGTGAGGTCTAAATGTACCACATTTCGAAACAACCAATAAAAATGTGTTGACGGTCTGTTGCTAGGTAGAATGGAGACTCGCGGAAAGTGACCAGGGGGGGGGGATTTGGCTACGGCAAGAGACTAGGGCACAGTGATGCTGTGGATTTTACTAAGAGTGTTTCGATGGGTTTTTTAGACTATAAGTGTGTTTGTTAGAGTTCGTGGTGTGTGCAGGGTTAGTAGTAGTTTTGCTAGCTATCGCTATATGACTTTATAGCGAGCGCTGACGCACAGAGAAGAGAAAGACTGCGCGTCGGGATGGCCATTTAGACCTCGACTTTTAATAACGCCCTTTTCAACTTTGACCCTTGTGACTATGGCACTGATATTATTTACAAAAATAACAAGAAAAAAAAATAAATTAATAACTGATAATAAAAAATAACATTAATTTTAAATAAATAATTATATATTATAGAAAATCTAAAGTTTACCTTTACCAATAGGTATTTAAAAAATTTAAGAAGTGACTGTTCATACTTAAAAAATTATATAAATGTAAATATACCACAGTCTGTATTTTTATATACTGCAGTATATATATGTATGTAGTTTGTAAATACTACTTAAACATATGTAGTACATAAATATGTATGTAATATGTAAATACAGATGTATGTACCAGTGATGTGCGGTAAGCGGAAGCAAATAAGACTCTGCCTCACCTATAATAATGGAAAAATAATATATAATAATAAAATAATGTATATTGCTATTTTCATCCTGTGGTTTATACTATAAAGTATCTATTTTTTACTTAGCTTAACAAATTCTGATTAGTTTTTTCTTAAAAAAAGCTGGATTTTTGTATTTTCACATTAAAATGCTGAGAAGAAAAGCCAGTAACGCAGGAACGAACTGAGCCCCACCTGGAATTGTAGAACCTCTCGCTAAATGCACTATCTGCAATTCTATGAGTAGAAGTTCGTCCTGTCTGTACGCTAGAAATAAAATGTCTAAAAAACATTTAACGTATAGACTGATTTTCCATAATTTAGCTTATGTATATAATGTAGAATTTTTTTTTTAAAGAAAATGTGTACGTACCGTGTTTTCTGTGCGGAGGAGCGAAAAGAAATGGTAGAGAAGACTCCAGGGGAGGCAGGCAGTTCTCTTCCCTCATCGCTGGGGGCGCTCATGACCCCAGATATTGTGACTCCACAACTGCAGAGTAAGAGGAAGTGAGCTAGAAATGGAGCTAGCCATACAGTAAATAAGTAAAGTAAAGCGATTTGTTTTCTCCTCTCTTTCGACGTCAACATGAAAGACTACATTTCTAAAGTTAGACTTTTGGAAAGTGGATTTTCAATAGAAGAAGGAAATAATAAATAAAGGAAGAAGAAGACAACAGCTAAAGATTTTGCTTCGAGAAACTTTGATGATTCTCAAAAAGAGTACAAAAGACATGCAAAGGATAGACTTGGCTTTGAATGGATGGATATTTTTGTGCAAAACTAACGGTGCAGGGATTTCATAGAGAAGTAAAGGTAAGAGAGCAATAACATGTTTTTCTTTAGTTTTGCTTTGTTTTTTTTGTTAATGAAATGTGCGTTTTGTAAGCTACAGTTTGTATGTCTAAATAAATAAATAAATAAAAATAATTTCACCACATTCAGTAAAGTAGAAGCGATAGCTTATCTACCACAGGAATTATTTATTAATAAAACATTAAGCCTAAAACAGACTACAACAACATACTAAATATTCTGTTCTGTGTGCAAAATTATTAAATGTTTTTTTTTTAAGTTAAATCCTAAAACATGAAGTGGCATTGTTGTCAGTTGCTATGGCAACGAGTCTGCGTGCAGCGTGGAGAATACCTCTTTCCCTTTGCTGTGGATCATAGCATGAAATTAATACCTAAATTTAGAAGTTTCACTGAGATAACGCGGATATGGATAACATGTAAAAGATTAGTCTTTTTGTACCCCAGCGTTGTATGCATGCGCGAAAATTCCATACGTAAAATAACATGCATGTAAATCAGTGCCTCACCAGCAATGAACCTCACCGCACGTAACTAAATTACAAAAAGAAAAGTTTAGAACTAAGGAGTATCTCAGGAAGATCTCCTAGAGAAAGTTAAGAGAAAACCTATAAAAAAGATGCTCGAAGTTAAGGAAAGCTCAATTATCTTTTACAAAGAGTTTTAAAAAAACTCCTTTTGGTTGAGAAGACTGAACCTTTAAATGAGTAACATACTAATGTAAAAGTGATAAAAGATAATTCTAACAAAATTGTTATAAGAGCAACATTTTTTTTGATTCATATAAAATGTTAAAAAGAGCTGCATTGTAAAGGTATGTCTTTCAGTTAATAAAGAACAATAGTGAGTTAAGTTTTACCTTCCTTCTGCAGTTGTATCTCAGAAAATAATGGAAATTATTGCAGATGATGAAAGAAACTTTCTTTGTTCCATTACTAAGGAATAACAAACTACTTGAGCTTGTGCACAACAGATATCAATCGGTCTTTTGCTGAAAAAATCTTTAGCTTCAGAATCACGTTCAAATAAAAGAAATGTCTTATCATTGTAACGGAGGGGTTCCAGTACTGTCCCGATCTTTGAAAAAGAAATGTCCAGGTTTTGTCTTGGTGAAGCAAGGTTCCCCCCAGAAACTTGCTAAGCCTGGTGATCACTGAAAAACTTAACATTCTAAGTTGAGTTTTAACTCATCTCAAATTAAAACATCTCAAATTTTAACTTTTCATGTCCTCAGTTTCTTTGGTGAGATGAACTGGAGACTAAGAGAAAGTCATTCAAAAATACTTTGTATGGCAGGTATAACAGCAGGTAAATAGTGGTGAAACAAAAAAATCTCTGTCTCAACTGTTGGCTAAAACAACATGACATTGCATCAAATATTTTAACAAAGAGCATCCATCCTCGTTTTTTGTGAGTTTGACCAACTGAGTTAAGGAAGATGTTACTGTGTTCCTCTGGCAACTAAGAACATCTATTAAATTTAATTTGTTGACAGTACAATAATTAATCTTAAAAAAACTAAATAACATTTACCTATAGCATACTACTTATTTTTGCTTTATTGATAAATTGTTGAGAATATGGCTGTCCCTCGCCATATGCATACGATCGTCTCTTATTGAAAAACNCAACACGGCGGGATTCATCTAACGTGTTTATTCCTGTGGGGAAATGTACAGGATACGCTTTGGCTTCAAGCCTTGGAACACTGAAGAAGGAGATGGGCTTGTTCCCCTGGGCCGGCGCAATGCTAAAAATTCCCTCTCCATAAGACAGTACTTCCTGTGCTATGTCAGGAGGCTGCATGCAAGTGTCCAAGATCAGACCAGGTCGAAGTGCCTGATGCTCTGCCCCTATGTGATCAGGTTGCTGGTCTGCTGCTGCATCCATTTCAGTCTCCTCTGCTTTCGTATCCAAGTCCTCATCTGGCTGGTCCTCTTGGAAATCCTCAAATGTGGCACCTTCATCTATACTTACGTCTTTGTAATCCGGATGACTCTCTTTAAGCTTTCTCAGTCCAGCTAAAACATTTTTCATGTTGACTGTGTAAAAGTATTGGTAACCTTTGTATCTTGTTTTCCTCTTCAGCTTTACCTGTAAAAGCTGGGCTTCCGCACGGGGCCTCGGAAGACTGTTTACAACGGTTTCCATGTCGGAAGGAACACAGACAACTGCTCCATGTATTGCCCTTTGCTGTCCCTTGGGCAAGGAAACTATTTTTGCAAAAGGTAGAATTTTTGCAATTAATTGCCTTTCAAGTACATTCAATTCTGCAAGCTCTGTGGGAACAGGAGCTAAATGAAGGTTATTGGCAGCAGCAATCGATGGCATCTTTCCCCTGCTTAAATGGCTGTCGCACGTGTAGCAGATCCATTCCCCCATCCTCTCTTTGGGTACAGAACATGGGGTTGAGCAAGCAGATCCACACACATGAACATACGTACCTGTTAGACAATCAGCTACCACACGCATATTCTTGGTATATTTATCTCTTTTACAGTGCTTCACTTGATTGGGGAAAAGAGCTCTGTGACAAGAAGTGCAAACATATGTGGGTCCGTTTTGAATGTTCTTATAAAAGTTTTGTATTGCAGCTTTCATTTCGTCACTCATCAGGGGGCGTGGAGTTTCAAGGTGAAAGTGTACATTTCTTTTGTATTTCCTTCTGATCCGCAAAGCATGCTGCAATTTGAGATTTTTGGAAATTGCTTCCCTAGATAGCCTGATTCTCCTGTTGGCATCACACTTTTTATTATGTCTGAACCGATAATCAGGCTCTCTGTGATACTTTCCCCTCATATACTCACTCATTGTTTTTTTGTGTTGGCTTCTAAAGACTGGGTCGTTTCTGAATCGATTCCTGATGTATGATTTTTGTCTGCTTCTAAACTCAGGATCATCTCTGAATCGATTCCTGATGTATGATTTTTGTCTGCTTCTAAACTCAGGATCATCTCTGAATCGGTTCCTGTTGTATGACTTTTGTCTGCTTCTAAAGACAGGATCATTTCTGAATCGATTCCTGATGTACGATTTTTGTCTGCTTCTAAAGACAGGATCATTTCTTAATCGATTCCTAATATATTCAGCCATGTAGGCTTTATGACTGGCTCTGAAGCTGGGGATAAAGTTGAATCTGTTCTTCATATAATCAATTTGTCTCTTTCGAAAAGTTGCATCTATCCTGTATCTATTCTTGATCTGATTCTTCCTCTGTGCTTGATGTAGAATATATGTTTCTTTTAAGGCCTGTAGCTTTTTGGTCCTAAATGTATGAGATTTTGCATATCTTTCTTTTTCAGATGAACTCTGTTTCATTTTATTTGCTACATTTTGTCCTAGTTGTATTTTGACCCTGTTCCTAATTTTTCTTCTTGTGGCTTTTGGCACTTTTGACACATTTTGAACAGTTGGAGCCTTTTCCTCTACTACATTTGCAATTTCCCTAAGCCAAGGAGGCATTTCGTCTCCATCAGACGTGCTCTCTAGTTTTCTATCAGTTGGACTTACTTGTGTGGCTACAGGCGAAATGTTCTGAAAAGCCACATCTTGAGAAGGGTCATCATTATCCCTGACAAAACCTACTGGCACAAACTCATAGGTGGCATTGGGGCCGCGGTTTCGAAAGAGCTTCAGTAGATGGTTGACCATGTCAGACAGATTGCAGAAAGTCATCATTACTGCAGTTCCACTGGGGAGGGGCAGGCCTGCTGAATTTCTTGAATGGGAATCAAAAACTCCAAACCGACCGCTTCTGTCCCTGAAAACTGCAATGCACTCTGGAGTCACCAAGAGAAAAGCATGGGTGACATTTTCCGACAGACATTCCAGTTGCAGGGCAAGAGGCAAACCCAATTGTCGAGATCCTTGAGGGCTCCCGCTCTGAGCAAAAACATGGCCTACCCTCAGACCAGTGGTGTGTACTGCATAGATGTTTTCATCTGTCAGTACATGGTCAGGCATCTCTTCAAACGTCAAGTGATTGTCATGAAATGTTCCATCCCTGATCAGTTGCTCTTTAACGCCGGTATAAAGTTCATCTCCTTTTTCAATCACTCTGTCAAGCAACACTGTGTCAAACTGCAACCCCTCATTGTGGTAAGCTAAAAATGTGAGCGCCATGCATGTGCACTGGTGATTACGGGAAAATGGAGCATACCTCCTGTCGGCCTGGGAATGTGTAGCACTCACCAACAGGACAGGTGGACCGCTGATCCCGGGTTCCAGCGCAGAAGCCTGTAACATTCAAAAAAATAACATTTCAGTATTTATACAGATGACATTTCAGTATTTATACAAATATTCAACTAATGACTACCTACCACCAGCAAGGCCTGATGTAAACACGTTTTTGGCAGTTTAGAAATCAATTATTCTGATGATCAATAGATTAACTGAAATAAAATTTTAATAAAGTAACATATTGATAAATACCATCATTACACAGCAGTTTCGGATCGGATTACCAAATAAATCCATATGTTCATATTTGTGCATCTCAAATGAACTTTTCTTTACTTTAGAAATTAATCTGTAACATTGGCTAAGTTTTTTAGCCAATCTGAAAAACAAAAACCCTATTTTTTTGAAATTATATTAGATTAAACAAAAATTAAAAAAATTTTGTAGCTTTTTTGCTCATGTGAGTGACAGGATCTTTTGCGCCTTTGTCATACACAGAACCATATATGCCAACTTTTTACACATGTTGCAATGTTCCACCCATTTGTTGTGACTGAGATGGTAGGAAGGAGTTACCTGGCAGCTCCCATCCTGAACCTGGTCCTCCAGTGGCACGGGAGAGGACTCGGCGGGGGCCTCGACGTCCATCAGGGGGACCGGTCTCCGTGCCTGGCGACGAGCTGGCCTGGTGGTCTCTCTCGGCGCTCCCTCCATCTGTAAATCAACAGAAGCCCTCAACTTGGTGCAAAGTGCACTCATACATTTCATTATCTTAAAGTCTGTCATATATTTTCTGAAACAGTGTCATACCTGCTGCTCCACCGGACTCAGCTTGGAGGGATCAGAAACCGGACGACGCCTCGGACTCGTCTTCTGATAAAAAATAAATAAATAAATAAATTTTTTAAAACCAATTGTGGCACATCAAAATCAAATAGTTATTTAAAAAAATAGAATTAAAATACCTTCTTCCCCTTCGGAGAACATGTAGGTAGCGGAGCGTCACGGCCAGACGCAGGAACGATCCGGTCCATCTCCTCCAGCAACGCTGGGCTGAACCACACAGGATTCGGGGGGATGGAAGAGTCCAACAGGTCTCCCTATAAAATAAAAGAAATAGCTTATAATAGATTCGTTTGTACATTGAGGACATAACAAGTTTTGCTTTGAGATGAAGAAAAGCGTACCTGATGGTCAACCATCCTCCCAGTGGCGTGTGGACAGCCATCACCACCCTGGACCTCGAGCGATGTCTGTAAACATGAAAAAAAAATTTCAGTGGCAATAAACCCTGTGGGACCAGGGTATATATTTATAGTCATTTTTAAGAAACTTTGATTTTATTTTTGAATTTCCTCAACAGAAATCATATTTATACTTATATTACATTTTCTCGAGCACAATCTTATCGGTATAAAACTGAACATTTTTTTCTTATGAATTATTGCAAATATATGAGTTACATCAAATTCAAGTTGGAAAAATATTTATTTTTTTCACTCACAAACTCACAAAGGTTTTCTACCTTAACTCCTGGAGTTCACCATGGCTTGAAGGTGCTTACTAGCTGCTGGAGGAGTGGCTCTACCATGGTGATCGACTCCTTACAGCTGCACAGCGCCGCTTGGATCTCTGAGTAGCTGCCTCTGACCCTACCATAACCTCATCTTACCCTTTATGCCTCCGATTCTCTAAATTTCTAATAAAAATCCCATCATTGTCATCTCAATCTCCACTGTGCCTCAGATTCTGGCTGCAAGTTTCCCTCTTTGTCTTCCAGTTAAAAAATTGCAAACCTACCTGCTGTGCATTTATTAGCTACATAATTCTTTACATACAATGAATAGCTTGTGAGCGTGTTTACTCCAAATTTTTCTGGACTTGTTTATACATTAATTTATATAAGTGCACTCTTATTTATTTGTTTATTTATTTTATATGTAGTCAATGTTTTAAACTACTCACAATTTCAGTTTCCTATACGTTTCCATGAATGTCATATTGCTTATGGTTTAATTTGTATTAACTAATATTTACACCTTGGACGAACTACCTTTTCAGCAAATAAGCGATTTTCCCTTGGGCATCAGTGAAGCATATTCTATTCTAAAAACAACGTCTTAATTATGAAGTGTGTGTGACAGATTTCTGTCACACCAATCAATATTACTATCTCACTGTTTTTGCCATTACTCTGGTCCCGTTTGTAATAGTTGCTCTTTTCACAGCTACTTACACAAATTTCCCCCATTTCTTGGCAACAAAATACAGCCTATAACTATTGTTTGAAGATGTGAGATTTCAAATAACAAAGGGATCTCATGTTGCATTTCATATATTACATTTGTAAGCTAATTTCTTTTCACATTCTCAACATAGATGGTTTTTAACATTTACATGATCTTCTGAGAAAAGATAACTTAATTAGTTTAGCATAACTCCAGTTTTACTTGGCTTCAACACAATTAAAAAATGGGATGTAGTTTATAATCTGCACTTTAAACAAAAGTTGAAATGAAGACTCAGGGAGGTGGACACAAAACAGACATGTTAAAAAGACAAATATACAAACTCATAGACTTTTAAGAGTTAAACATGAAAAATGTTGCTTAAATCAGCTAAGAATGTATCCAGTACCTTCCGGCCACCACGAACCACAGTCCAGTCGAAGGGGTCCGAACGACGCGGAGCAGCCACCTCGCCAACCACGACCAGCCGGGGCAGGGGACGTCTCACCGGGGGGGGGGAAGCCGTCCCAGGAGGGGGAGGAGCCAACGTCACGGGAGCTGGAGATTTCGGTGCACTTAACTCAAGTTGCGAGCAGACCGCCACCTGAAGCAACTGAGCAAGGACCTCCATCCCAGGATGGTCGCTCAGGTGAACCTATAACAGTTAAACACATTTTATAAAATACAGTACGCCTAAATAATATTTTTTAAAATTACAAAAATCAATTTAACTTACGCCATCCCTGCTCCACAAGGCCAGGCTGCTCAAGGGGAAATGTTCAGTAACAGGCAGGTACCGAACATCTAGACAGAAAAAGAACAAAATGTCATTCTTAATGTCAGTCACACTTACAATGTAGTCATTTGTGATAAAGTAGATACGACAGGAAAAATAAGTCAGTTTTTCACATATCTGTGTATCAAAATCAACTTTAACAGGAGTGAACTCAAAACACATCTACGTTTTAATATTCTAGTTTCAGTATTGATAACCATGCAGCACAAAATGTCATATCCGCCTGACCATTCCAAATAATATATAAAAACTTAAAAAAAGAAATTGGGATTGCAATAGTCCCATACAATGTTAGTTTGCTGAAGTTTTAGTATAAACACAAACTGTGTACGTCACTTACTTCTCTGAGCAGCCACACGGCGATACTCCTGCCGCAGCAGCTGTTGCACACTTTCCTCCACGACAAGGCGTGGTGGAAAGTCCACAACAACCACCTGTAAATTTCAATCCAAACAAATGAACCAAGTTAACATACACCATATTTTTTTTTCAGATATATTTGATCATGAATAAATGCAGTGGATATTATACTTACATTAGCAGAGAGTGTGCAGACGGTAGCCAACAAACGGTCGAAGTCCCGTCCGGCCTCCACGAAGGTCCTGCTGGCGGTCAAGTTGTTGCTTGGAGCCAGAAGACAGATCACCTCGGGGGGCCGAGGCAGAAGTGTATTCTGGACTTCAAGCCGCAACTCTTCCGCAGAGGCTCCAGGGGATGCAAGCAACCCTAAGGAGAAGTCGCCCTTTGGCATGGTAGAATACCCATCCACAATAGCACGCAGATGAGAATCACCAACCAAAAGAGCAAACTGAAAAATAACAGCAAACATTAAAGTTTATAATTGATTTTATCATCCAAACCAAGATTTGCGTATGAGATTGACAAAAAAAGTACCTTCTTCTCCAGAGCCTCGGCAGTAGGCAGAACCAACTTGCAGCTACGTCTGGTCACCCGGGAAGCTGGCCACGTCTCCACCCGATGGCGACGCCCCGTCCCACGGCCTGTTTAGAGATGCGAAATTTTCAAGATTACGCTTTCATGCCTCTGAAAATTTAACAACAAAACAACACAAATTTTATCCACATACGTGACCCAGGAGAGGTCGATGGCGCACGGGGCTCCTCCTGGCGCACCACGGCAGGCGACATCTACAAAAAAATTATTTAGAAAAATGTTTAGATCAACCACAAACATAACTGGATTAAGTTATTGTAAATAAATGATCCTGAACTTGTCATGAACTTACCTGGTCGGGCGGGGCACCCTCCAGCAGTCGCGGCGTCTAAAGACATAAATGGAATGAGTACAGCAAATAACTTATCATCCAACAATAAGTTAGTAAAATGTAAAATGACAGCTATACCTTCTTCGGCGGAGACTGAGTGGGGCTCCAAGCCCGGGACGTGAGCGGTGGTGTCCCCGGCTGTAAACACAGAAACAATTATAATCATGCTTAAAGTGAAAACTACATGAAGAACTACTGTAAGAAAAAATAATTACTGCAATGTATAATTTATATACCTTGGCGACGTCCGGCACACTCTCCAGCTTCCTCCATCGCACCTTCGCCGCCTCCGAGCGTCGTCCTCTGCGTGGCATCCTGTAAAACCACAGTAAAAAAGAAGACAACTGGGGGGGACAGGTGGTTATTTACAAATAAAAATCAAATAAAGTAACGTATATAAAATTAAACAGTGTTTGGAGCACTAGATCTATGTGTGTTAGTGAATGTTAAAATGTGATGAAACTTATATGAATATGTATCGATGGATTAATAAAATGCCGTAGTCAGTAAAGATGAGCTTCGCAGCAAGTAGCAGTGGAAAACCTCCAAATCGCACAGTCTCGCACAAGGGAAAAGCTGTAATGGGAAGAAAAATACATTTCAATTTAAAAAGGCTTATACAAATAACTAAAAAGACACATAACATTTTTTTCTTCAATACAATGATGAAGTTCAAATTCTTCTGACTTGCTACTTCTAAATCCAGTATTAGAATAAATTTAGTTTAATGAAGCTATCATCTACATACCACATAAGTGCGCTCAGCCTACGCACCTATGGTAATGTGCGTCAAAAACACCCGAAAGGCTTCGACAGCGTATGGTTAGCTTGGCGAAGCACGTCATGACGCGAAACACGTCATGACACGCATCTACATAAACTTTCAATGTAAACCAGACACCCTACACGCTCAAATCGAATCGGTGTGAACTCGCATTAGTATGAAGTCATATGGATCTGCCCACTGCTGTGCTTCTAACACAAGCAAAAATAAAAACGGAACCTTCCCAGGTGGAAAAATATCTCACACAATGCCGGTATATGACTATATACCACCTATAAAGATACGAACAAAATTACATGATAATTAAAAACACCACAGCACTTTATTCTTTAGCATCTTGTGGACATAAAAACATTTACCTTCCCGCCCATTAAGCTAGCAAGTACGCTATCAGAGCCACAACGAAATATTCCACAACAGTTAAACTTTTAAAATTCACCACCTTTCTCAAAGAACACATTAAATCTAACAATTGTAAGCAGTTACAATAATATTCTAATCAAATTAAAAATTAAAATATATTTTATGGAGAAAGCACAAACACATCTTACCTTGACCGTAGCAGACTCGGAAGCAGAGAGTTCCAGAAAGTTCCAGAAGCTTCAGGGGCTTGGGAATTCGTGTCAGCCAATCAGAGATTGACATTTTCCAGCGTGTATGACGTGTCCTTCAGCTGACCAGTCAGCTTGGCAAAACAACAATTTTAAAAAATGCAACTAAATAGTTTTTTTTAAACATAAGGAGCCTGTCAACACAGCTGGCTGGCAGTTTTACCACCTTACGTCACATGCCTAGATACAAGATGTTACATGTCAGCCAATCAGAGATTGACATTTTCCAACGAGTATGACTTACTGGTCTGCTGACCCATAGACATAATATAAGGATAGACGCCTCATGTACCGCTCTCGCCTATTGTCGCTGACGAGATTTAGGGCGGCCATTTTGGAGCGGTACGCCACTCCACTCAGCGTTATGTGTTTAGCAGCACAATGACGTATGACCGCATTTAATCGATCATAACACACTTTTTTGTTACTGGAAACCATATTCAAACATCTATCAAAGCAACATTTATAAACAATTGTATTATTTAAGTATGTTTTTAATACATAGTTCAGCATATTTAAATATGCTTAGTGGCTATAACAATAGAATAGGAATGG
>NW_006802198.1:0-20649 GCF_000485575.1 Poecilia formosa
TTTGGAAAATTATTCAACTTCATTGTTTAAAATTTTCTTCTCATTGACATAATTAATCCACCATGACGTGTTGCTGTGAGATCTGTAAATCTGTCAAATGTAAGACTTTAGCACAGCCAGAATGAGATCATTTCCTCACTTGATCATGTGGGGCACAGAAACTTTAGAGTTCTCCTCAAAGACGCTGGTCATCAGGCCGTTACAGCGGATGTTATCGATGCACTGAAGTGGAAAGAAAACACACACACACACACACAAACACACACAAAACAAACAAGGATAAACGTTTCTTTTAGAAGATCAGCTAAAGTCCGCCATGGCAGCTCTGAGTTCCTCTGAGTCGGTCAGTACCTGGCTGATGTCGCTGGTCCAGGCAGCCTTCTCCTGGCGGGAAGGAGCCAGGAGAACAACGCAGAAGCTCTGACCATCAGGGGGCTCCACCACAATTTTAAACTCCAGGTGACTGAAGCCTTGACCTGCAGCGTTGTCTGAAACGCAACAGGAAACCAAAACACTTTCATTCTGCTCAGCTGAGCTGGGATTAACCTTGTATTGATCTGTAAACTGCCTAAATGGCTTTGTTGCATTTAATCAAAATTGTAAAAAAAAAAACCCAACATATTTTCTATTGTACCTATGAACTTTCTCATTGATATTTGTTGTTTTTTCTAGGTAGTGTTTCTTACAGTCCTTCTTCCGCCAAACTTTTTTCACCGTTGAATTCTGCAAAGTTTTCTTTGTAGAAATCTGACGTTCAGAGGTTAGGCAACCACTGGAATGAATTTTAATAATTAGTAAAGATTGCAGCAGGATACTCACAGTCTTCATCACTGGCATCTAGTTCCTCAATCAGAGTGCACTCAATCAGAGACAGAGTTCCTCCCTGCTGTTAGGAAGAAAGATAACAAATTAAATATTAAATTAAAGCCTTCCCAGTGAAAGATATTGGACACAAATCTAGACTCAACAGAAAGACTTTATTTTTAATCTTATTATGCCAGAACAAATATTTTCTGTCATAATTATGAGGGAATTTTGTAGATCTAGTTGTGCCTTCAAGGTCTAATACAAATATATTATTTATATGACTTATCCCCTAGTGTACAGGGGTATGTTCTGAACAGATTTAAGCTGACCAAAACTGTATTAAGACAATTTCAGATTAGCAGGAGAGATTGAATGTCTTTAGTTTTCAGATTTGTAAAATGCAAAGCAGGATTTGTCGCACTTCCATTACACAGATTTTTGTCTATATTCTGCTAATGTTGAAAAAAAACAACAATTTTTGGAATTGTTTCCATTCAAGTGGCTAAAGTCATGGCAGCAGCTGAAGTAAACAGTTACATGGGATATATTCATAATTCAGCCATGACGCTAACACACGTCACCTATCACCCAATCAGAGAAGACGTCAGCATCTTATTCAGTAGTTTGAGCGACAAGCCACGCCTACTCAGGAGCGGCTACTATGCGTCATTTTGGAGAAATTGTAATAGGTGATTTTACAGAAGAGTTATGGATTTAACATGTTGGAATGACACTCAACTGATGCTGTGAGAGCTCTGAACAACATCTGAAAAAAAAAAAAATCAGAAACAATCCATTTTGTTTTTGCCAGTAGTAACATCCAGCTGCTGATCATGTGACTTGTGTGATGTGAAAAAGGTGTTTCCATTGCAGTTCTGCAACACACATCTACTTCGATACGGCCGAAAAGCAATCTCATCATTTTTATTTTAAACAATGATTTTTTTTTTCGAAATGCCATGTTTCCATTAAGCTGATTTATTTTCATAATTTCAATTTACACAATTTTATGGTTAATGGAAACACAGTGTATGTCTTCACAGGCCTGTCATTTTTGCAAAACCTGTAACTCTAGAGTCTGTGTAGAAACTGCTGAACTTGAAAACACTCAGATTGTAGATAAAGAGACGTTTTACCTTCAGCAGGTGCAGCTTCCCTCCAGAGGTCCGTGTACAGATGAGGAAGTGCTTGGTGAACAGGAAACACTGCCTCTCTCCTTCCTTCCTCAGGGAGAGCGAACCCAGACGCACCTTACTGAGCATGCCCCGTTCGCTGCTGGACGGCAGCTGGATGAGAGAACCTGATCGTGGAGGAGAGAAGTCGTGAAAGAGTGCAGGAAGGTGGGACGGCTGAACGAAAGCTGAGAAAGCAGGAAGGCTACCTTGTCTGACGAAGGTCTGGCTGGTGTCTAACAAAATGTCGCAGCCTTCAACGATCATCCTTTCAATGGCCAGATTCTTCCTGATGTTCTCTGTGTCGCTCACCTCGTCNTTTGGAAAATTATTCAACTTCATTGTTTAAAATTTTCTTCTCATTGACATAATTAATCCACCATGACGTGTTGCTGTGAGATCTGTAAATCTGTCAAATGTAAGACTTTAGCACAGCCAGAATGAGATCATTTCCTCACTTGATCATGTGGGGCACAGAAACTTTAGAGTTCTCCTCAAAGACGCTGGTCATCAGGCCGTTACAGCGGATGTTATCGATGCACTGAAGTGGAAAGAAAACACACACACACACACACAAACACACACAAAACAAACAAGGATAAACGTTTCTTTTAGAAGATCAGCTAAAGTCCGCCATGGCAGCTCTGAGTTCCTCTGAGTCGGTCTGTACCTGGCTGATGTCACTGGTCCAGGCAGCCTTCTCCTGGCGGGAAGGAGCCAGGAGAACAACGGAGAAGCTCTGACCATCAGGGGGCTCCACCACAATTTTAAACTCCAGGTGACTGAAGCCTTGACCTGCAGCGTTGTCTGAAACGCAACAGGAAACCAAAACACTTTCATTCTGCTCATCTGAGCTGGGATTAACCTTGTATTGATCTGTAAACTGCCTAAATGGCTTTGTTGCATTTAATCAAAATTGTAAAAAAAAAAACCCAACATATTTTCTATTGTACCTATGAACTTTCTCATTGATATTTGTTGTTTTTTCTAGGTAGTGTTTCTTACAGTCCTTCTTCCGCCAAACTTTTTTCATTGTTGAATTCTGCAAAGTTTTCTTTGTAGAAATCTGACGTTCAGAGGTTAGGCAACCACTGGAATGAATTTTAATAATTAGTAAAGATTGCAGCAGGATACTCACAGTCTTCATCACTGGCATCTAGTTCCTCAATCAGAGTGCACTCAATCAGAGACAGAGTTCCTCCCTGCTGTTAGGAAGAAAGATAACAAATTAAATATTAAATTAAAGCCTTCCCAGTGAAAGATATTGGACACAAATCTAGACTCAACAGAAAGACTTTATTTTTAATCTTATTATGCCAGAACAAATATTTTCTGTCATAATTATGAGGGAATTTTGTAGATCTAGTTGTGCCTTCAAGGTCAAATACAAATATATTACTTATATGACTCATCCCCTAGTATACAGGGGTATGTTCTGAACAGATTTAAGCTGACCAAAACTGTATTAAGACAATTTAAGATTAGCAGGAGAGATTGAATGTCTTTAGTTTTCAGATTTGTAAAATGCAAAGCAGGATTTGTCGCACTTCCATTACACAGATTTTTGTCTATATTCTGCTAATGTCGAAAAAACACAATTTTTGGAATTGTTTCCATTCAAGTGGCTAAAGTCATGGCAGCAGCTGAAGTAAACAGTTACATGGGATATATTCATAATTCAGCCATGACGCTAACACACGTCACCTATCACCCAATCAGAGAAGACGTCAGCATCTTATTCAGTAGTTTGAGCGACAAGCCACGCCTACTCAGGAGCGGCTACTATGCGTCATTTTGGAGAAATTGTAATAGGTGATTTTACAGAAGAGTTACGGATTCAACACGTTGGAATGACACTCAACTGATGCTGTGAGAGCTCTGAACAACATCTGAAAAAAAAAAAAATCAGAAACAATCCATTTTGTTTTTGCCAGTAGTAACATCCAGCTGCTGATCATGTGACTTGTGTGATGTGAAAAAGGTGTTTCCATTGCAGTTCTGCAACACACATCTACTTCGATACGGCCGAAAAGCAATCTCATCATTTTTATTTTAAACAATGATTTTTTTTTTCGAAATGCCATGTTTCCATTAAGCTGATTTATTTTCATAATTTCAATTTACACAATTTTATGGTTAATGGAAACACAGTGTATGTCTTCACAGGCCTGTCATTTTTGCAAAACCTGTAACTCTAGAGTCTGTGTAGAAACTGCTGAACTTGAAAACACTCAGATTGTAGATAAAGAGACGTTTTACCTTCAGCAGGTGCAGCTTCCCTCCAGAGGTCCGTGTACAGATGAGGAAGTGCTTGGTGAACAGGAAACACTGCCTCTCTCCTTCCTTCCTCAGTGAGAGCGAACCCAGACGCACCTTACTGAGCATGCCCCGTTCGCTGCTGGACGGCAGCTGGATGAGAGAACCTGATCGTGGAGGAGAGAAGTCGTGAAAGAGTGCAGGAAGGTGGGACGGCTGAACGAAAGCTGAGAAAGCAGGAAGGCTACCTTGTCTGACGAAGGTCTGGCTGGTGTCTAACAAAATGTCGCAGCCTTCAACGATCATCCTTTCAATGGCCAGATTCTTCCTGATGTTCTCTGTGTCGCTCACCTCGTCATGCATCATTCTGAAAACACAAGGAGCAGAGGTCAGTGTGTGTGTGTGTGTGTGTGTGTGCGTGTGTGTGTGTGTGTGTGTGTGTGTGAGACCTGTATGACCCAAACAGCCGGTTTTACTCTCAGTTCAGCTGAATGAAATTCAAATTCTGAAGAAAGAAAACTTATCATTTCTGATAAATTTCCACCATCGAACTACAATTGAACTTCTATGTTTAGATTTTAAATGATGACAAAAAACAACATAATGGCAAGAAACATTTATCTAAATATTACTTATACCTTAAGTATCATTCTTTTGTGAAAATTCAGTGTAATTATTCCATAAGAATGAGTGAGAAAAATAGAAAAAAACTTAATCTATAAGAGAGATAGATTTATTGTATTTCTAAAAAACATGTAATTCCTCATAACGGTGTAAATTAATATTAATGATGTTTAAAAAAACCTCTAAAAATAATTTTTTATGATATTTTCTCTACTGTTGAGTTTATTACAACATCAATAAATAAGAAAATATGACAATTAAATATT
This sequence comes from Poecilia formosa, assembly GCF_000485575.1. NCBI lineage: Eukaryota > Metazoa > Chordata > Actinopteri > Cyprinodontiformes > Poeciliidae > Poecilia > Poecilia formosa. The sequence continues at coordinate 5,126 of NW_006802198.1, forward strand.
TGTGCAGCTTTCACTGCAGTGCATTTTTTCAGTTTCTCAATAAGAACCAACATGCAACCAAATGAATCTGTCCCTGTGCGTTTAGAATGTACATACAGAAAAATGATATTCGGTCTCCACTGTAGGGTAAAATTCAATGTCACTGAATCGTCATTTTCATTTTTTTTTTCCACAGTCCCATACTCACTTTGACAACTCTTCCAGTTTGGATTTGGCAAACTCCAGGCTCTTGCGCTCCACATGCTCATGGGGTGTGTGCGCCAGCAGCTCATGGAGGGTGATGATGTATCGAGGAATCTAGCATTTAAAAAAATACGTGTCATAAAGAAAACATTGACATATTGAATACTAAGACATGGATGTATGATTAGAATGTGGGATGAAAATTAAGAATTTAAACCTGAGTTTTTTAAGGTTTAATATTTAAAAATCTGAAATTTTATCAGTTTAAAACCAACATTTTCAAATATGTTAAAAGCTATTTTTTTTGTAGTTTGTGACAGAATTACTTTAATTTTAACACATTCTACCAAGATCTATAAATGATTTATTGCTGTAAAGTTTTACGCGCTCCAAGTGTTTTTAACCCTCTTTAAACACAAATCTAAATAGCTTGTGGTGATTTTTTCAATCATATAATATGTAGAAGTCTAGATATTCAGACTTGTAGATAAATGGCTTCAGCAGCCCAGCTGCATTAGTTTGCTCAGTCTCAAGCCAAAAGCTGAAACATCGTTTGAATCAATTGAAGTTTTTCAAATGTACTCAAAATAAAAGCCTTTTGATTTTCCATTCATCTTCATTACAATATACATTTGAAGCTGATGAAACGGCATGTCGTGATCGTAGTTACCATATGGCCACTGGAACTAAACCTAGACCTTGAAAACAAAGCAGTTTATTGCCTAATTAGTACATAAAGTGTTTGGTACCTGGAACATGGGGTAAGTGAGGAAGGTTTCCAGCATGCGGCCCTCACAGCCGGCGTTGTATTCGTACTGTTTGAGCAGCTTGTCAAAGTCTCGGTTCTGCTTGCAGTTGGCCAGAACCTGCAGGCTGTACTGGTGGTTCCGCACAAACTCCTGGTAAATGTTGAGCATGGGCAGCAGGATGTCGAACAGGTCAGCTGGGAGGAAAACGCACAGCGACTCACATTGATGTATCAAAAAAGATAGTCTAAAACTACAGCTTCTACTTCAGACATCTACAGGTAATAAATGTATGTTTTTGATGTGGTTATATTACAGTGACTCTATGTAATAATAATAATAATATTATTTATCACATATTTACATTGAAAGTGCTACAATCAATAAAACAATTAACACAAAACAGCAGCAAAGATCCTAAAATATAGATGTAAACATTAAAGATTAGAAATTCATAAGAAATATTGAGAATATTAAGTTTTTTAGGCCTGTTTTGAATGTATGTAACTGTAAAAAACTCATTTGTAATTCAATTATTTGTTTGGAAATTACTTTCTTGGAATGAATTATTATCTGTTTAGTGACTGAAAAGTGAAACTACACTGTAAAGACAATAACTTTCATCAAACACAAAATCCACTCATAAACTGCATCATCATAATTTGACAATAGTCTATATTTCTTCTTATTACAGAAGCATTACTTATGAAGATGTAGGTTACATTTTTGTTGATGTTTTTCATGTTAGGAGCTGTGATCTGAGAGTTGGTACAGTCTACAGGTTTAAGTATTTAAGTCTGACCACTGAATGACTCAGTACTCACCCAGAACCAACGTCGGCCAGTTGGCGATGCGAGCCTTCAGGCCCTGGTGGAAGATCTCGTGCAGAAACATGATGGTCTCACTGCACACAGAGAACTAATCTGAGGATGTTTCTCTTTTTATTCAGGAGACAAAATAAAATACAAACACTGTGAGTTGTGTTTTAAGACGTGCACTCTACGAAAGACCAGCAGCTAACAATTATTTTAACGATGTCGATTATTCTAACCATTATTTGGTCAATCATTATATTGTCAATTGGCACATTCTGCAGATTTGTTGTTTAGCCACTCAAACTTATTTTATACAAGATTAGAAATACATAAAACATGCAGATAAACAAATAATTCAATTCCATTTTAAAATAGAAAACTAGACACTTTATTGCTTAAACTTCAATAACATTCTATTAGTGTAAGCTTGATCACTTGTAGCAAAGGATGAATCTGCAGCTAAAAAATACATCGTGTGAAAAGTTCAGCCCTTTCTTAATTGATTAATAGATTTTTTTTTACTAAATTTTTACCTGGTGAAGGTAAAACTGACACAAGCTCTGGAGAGAACATTACAAACAAATAAGATTTATTTTACCTTTAATGCTAAATGTATACATTTTTGGTCAGTTTTGTCTTAACTGCAGCTCTGACTGTGTTGTTCTTTCAGTAAATTGCCTTTTTAAAAGTCTAAATACTCCAGTTAAGAATTAATCAATAGTTAAACTAATTATTAATCAGATTAATCACAATTAAGCCGATTAATTAAACAAGTCATTGAATTGTTTCTTGATCTCTCATGACTCCTAGTGAAAGAAGACGTGTGTTTGCTGTCTGTTCTGTAATCATGTAGATGATCAAACTGCGATCAGAATGAACCTCTCTCTATAAAAGTGGAAGCTGTGTTCTGCTCCAGGCTCTTTCTCCTGACTGCGCTCAGTGAGCAGAGACTTTAAACGCTGTAAAGCCTTCAAATAAATACTGATTAAGAATATATTCTTTCTCTGGTCCTTGAAACAGGTTTCCCTCACTCTTTGTTAAAGGAAAATTTCCACAACAGTTTGGCGTGGACGTAGAATGCGGGGCAGTCTTGAATCGGGCTGATGACGAAGCTTTGCTGCTCCTCTCCGTGAGAGGATATTCTGGTTTCACATTAAATCAGTGGATTAAAATGTTCTTTTAAAGTGATTTCCTAGAATCAGTAGAGGGGAATGTAGTGTGAAAATTTGAAGGTTTTCCCACGATTAATTAATCTGATGATTAATTAATCGGATTAATTGTTTCAGCCATGCAAAAGATAATCCATGTTTTATCATGCATAAACATTTTTATAATCCACGTCTATTTACATATTTCATTTTTTACAAATCAAATAAAAACGGGAGAAAAATTATATTTATGCCTTTACATTGATTTATAACATTTAATTGAATAATTAGCTGTCTGGAAGGATTTACAAAGGAATCTAGAAACACACAAAGAAATCATCTATAGATTAGAATTAGCTCATTTTCGGTCCATAAATGGTGACAGAAACTTAAAAATGGGATCTTCAGTATCAGGAGGCTGTTTGTTCAGGTTTCTATAACAGAGCAGCAGAATTTGGCAAATCATTTTACTTAAACTAAAACTGGCATGTCAAAGCACAGATGTCTGCTCAGTGCACCTTCAAAAGAATCAGGTACTTTGGAGCAGCTGTGAATCATCTGATCGCCTCTGTGGGATGAAATGGCAACAATCAAAGCCCTCAAACTGTGAGTCAGAAATGATCTGTGGGAAAATTCACTGGGAATTAGAACGAGAAAAGAAAAAGGCAGAAACATTTCCTCCCACTTCAGTGTCTGTTACTAACACATCGGCCCATCAGTGAAACACCATCTGATCAAATTCAACTGGAAAAAACACAGTGAACTCACAGCTTACTGTTGGCAACATGATAAGACATATGTTAGAAATAAACTTTATTGTCCTACAGGAGGAGAGTTCAGGATGGATACTCAGTTTGAAGAACATCCATCAGATGCGAAACCTATTTGAAATTTTTGACGAGGCAAAATCCAAAGTGGGATTAAATTGAGCGATTATTTTATCAGTTATCAGTATGTACTTGTTAAATGTTACTTTGCATCAAATTTCTTCTTGTCATTCGTCTCAGGCTTAAAACTGTTTGAACTTTGGGAAGTTGACTTCATCTCTCCTAGAGGCCTAAATGCACTGAGTTTCCAAAATATAATTGCCTGAACAATATTTGTGCTAACAAGCATTGAACATGTGTACCTATTATAGTGGCCAGTCAGTGTAGGTTTCTGTTTAATCACATGACCACATGGAGCTTTGGTCACCGTATAATATCACTGAATAGACGGATCAGAATATCATCAAACTATTATGTTTTCCAGCCACACAGAATCATTTTATAGCACAATCAAGTAACTATCTTACCTCAAGTTGTTATAAAGATGATGAATATATAAAATATGACTTAGAAGAAATCTGACGTTGTAGTTTATTGCCTTGAAATTGGGCGCGTCTCTTTAAAAACTCCTGCTTTTTCTGAAGTTTCACCTTCAGGAAGTCATCACAACATGGCTCCTCCGTTAACCTTAAACCTTTGAGAAGTATCTCCTATAAAGAGCTCAGCAGATGCATCGTTCCACAAGGTGTTTGCTAATTGCTGCTGGCTAGTTTGAAGGAGCTGAGTGGGGGGTGAGGGAGTTGGGTGTTGGGGTGTTGTCGAAGGCGGAACTAGATCCCATCAGGTACTTTGCAACTGAATGGTTACCATGGGACATTAAAGATTTTTTCAAGCATCCATGAAAGAATCAAAGCAACTCTGCAGGAATGTTTTTGGTGATGAAACGACATTATAACATGATGTAAAGGTAAAAAAAAAGTCTGTTTTACTTAAGACTGCCCCTTTTAGGATACCTGCTTCTTTGGATGTTATTTACAGGTATCACAGTAACTTGTTAGATTTAAAAAAAAAAAAGAGAATACCTTCCTTTTTTTTATTTATTTATTTATTTTTATACATTTTAACACTATTTTGTGTTAGTGTATCACATAAAATCCCAATAAGTTGGTTGAAGTTGCAATGGGACAAAACATGGAAAAGTTCTGTTGGGGAAGAATGCTTTTGTAAACTTGTATGATGATCTTTTTTGACACCCGGTACTGCAAGCGTAAATGTTTTGTGTACATTTCCCTCTCACACAGAGCAAGAGGATTCATTACCTGTTGAGGAAGATGCTGCTGACGTCGTCGTGGCTTATGGGAGGCTTCTTGGAGCTGGCGGCCATGCGCAGCGGCCTGAGGAAGCAGTTGACCAGAATGGAGAGCTGGTGGACGTACTCCGTCTCTGCCTCTACCATGTTGAACACGATCTGGTTCCTCTTCCTCATGCTCTCTGCGTGAGGCGAGCAGATGTAGTCCTGGACGATGATCTTCCACTTCCTCCGGCACAACCAGCCACGCATGAAGCTTTGCACCTGCATGGTCACACAACAACCCCGTCATGGCCTCCCGTCCTCTCCGTCCGTTGTCGCCGCTTTGATGATGCTTTTACCTTTTTAATCTTTTTGATGTCCGGGTCCTCCTCTTCTTGGTTGCTCTGGAACGGGAACATCCTCTCCTTGGCTTTGTTCAACACCACAATCTACCACGACAACAGCATCTATGTGAGTTCGTTGGTACAAAGTATCAAATATTCATGAAACTTTGGACAGAAATAAACATCGAGATAGGGAAGCAATGGGTTCTGGAGTCCTTGGAGCCCTGCTGTGCTTTAATTCAACAGAAGTGTCTTCTTCATCATGCCTGGGGGCTTTTGCACGCGTTGATCTAAATGTGCTCCATCTGAGGGTTGCGTCCGAGTGTGCATTTAAGTATGCATGCGCACGCAGATGTGGAGGCACTCATGCGTACCTCGGCCTTGAGCCGCTCGATCTCCGTGTCCTGATCCTCCAGCTGAGTGCGCAGCTGATTGGCTGCGATCTTCTCCGTCTCCAAGATCTGGACCAGGTGGATGTACTTCTGCATCAGGATCTCACGCTCGATCATGATGTCAGAGTAGCTGGAAGGTAGAAAGGGTTGGGCTTCGGATATGTGCTGGTGAACAAACATGGGTGCGCTAGCAGGTAAACGGGGGGGAGGGTGGTGGAGGATGTCTGAGGTGTTCACTGCCGTCGTTAAAATATAAGAGAGGCATAAGGAGAGCACTGAGAGGAAATAGAGGTCGAGTGTGTGATGTAACCGACGAGGTAAAACAGCGCTGTGTGACCTAAATGTGAACCGCTGCGAGCACAGAGCACCCAGACACGCTCGCTCGCCTGGATGTGGTAGCTGTGTCCAGTGTGTTTCATCAGCACCACAAAAAAGAGAAGCAAAGATGAGTTTGATTTTACGAGAATCTTTAAACTGAACGCTTAATGTTTAGAGGCTTTAACTGATGAGAAAAAGGTGCTTGACAAATTTACTACTCTGCTCATCTATTTCTCAGCAGATTTTTAAAATCATTATCTGAAAAGTGTGTGTTTTGTACTGAGCCTGACCTTTTATCTTTTGCTCCAATTTAGTCTTTCAGTGCATGTCTCTTCCAGCTTTACACACTTAAGCTGAAATGGTTGCCTATTTTTCTCTGTAAAATTTCACTTCACTCTGACTGCGACACACGAGCCTGACTGACAGCGCTAAGTCCCTCCTCCTGGCTCTGATTGGTTGTTTTTGACCGGGAATGCTGCATTTTGTCAGACGGCAATAATAGCTCTGGCAGGAGGTGGATGAGATCGATCTTTTCACAAATTATCTGTTTCATATTGTATTGTCACAACATGGTGACAGTTTTAAAAACATATGTAAAAAACATATTTTTTGTAGAAGTTGCATACAGCAACTTTTAAAAAGTTATGGATTAATGATGTACAAATTAGTGCCCAGTCAGCAACAGGATTTCCAAGAGTAAATAAGAATCAGAAATCATTCGATAGAGGTCTCAGTAGATATAATATGTATTATTAAAACCTGCTGTATTTCCTTAGCAAACAATAGGATGGGTCCACTTTTATTATTTTAAAAAGAAAGGTACTCGGATTCTCCTGACAGACTTTATGTGTGGTGCTGACGTCAATGCTGCACTGCTGTTTATTCATTTTTTTTGGTCAAAACTAACAGCTGTGAGGGATTGCTGAAGCAAGGCAACAGTTTTCCCCCTGGATCAGGGTCAGAAAACACCGCATTGTAAGGCGAAACTGACTGCTGATCACTCTGCATTAAGAAGATCTACTCAGGCTAGAAAACCTCCCATCTCGTCTGTGCAATTGTGCACGACAGATCAACTGTGCCGCCGGTTTAAATCTCCTTAAATGCTGGTCATGATCTTGTGGTATTTGATGTTCTGTGTGAGCGCTCAGTCATTAATCTCACAACACACACATTCAGATTCAGACGGTGACACGGTTTGCAGCGGCACAGCGGCCATTTTTCTGAGAAGTCCTGAACTGAGTCATTACTGACTGAAAACATTTTTCTGATTTAGAAGCAAAATGGCTTTATATCCCACCACGAACATATTCCTGTACGTTTTGTGATAATCATTCTGTGTGGACTAATTATTTTCTTAAAACCACAATGTGACCTTAACATTGCTGCTTGCTTTGACTATATCCTACACAGACATCTACATTTATTAGAAATTTAGCATGAAACTGACCTTGTAATAATTTTCCTATCTTAGACTCTGAAAATGGTAAAATGAATAATGAGGGACATAAGTCCAATACTGAAGATTTTTCCCTCTAACCTGAAAATGAACAACAAAAAAACGTGACTGAAACGTGTCTGTTTGTACCTGGCCTGCTGGATGCACTCCACCCACTCGTTGCAGTCCGACTCGTCCTCTGACCGCAGCTCCAGAGGTTTCTGACCTTCATGACCAAAAATGACCAGGAAGTAGTGCTGCGTTCAACAGAAACAAACAACCAATCAAAACCACTAATTAAAGCTTTATCTTCTTGATAAAAAATGGCAGATATTAGTAACAAAAACCAGTACATTTAAATTTTAAAAATGATTACAGTGAACGCCAAAGCAAAAGTAACAAGGCAATAGAATAAAAGTAAAGTCTGAAGGTTAAATTAAAACTACCAGTGGATTGATTACAGTTTCCTGGCCAATCACCGACTTTTAAAACAACTGACCATCTGATTCTGATTTTGGCTGATGTGGATTTTTTTTGTCACCACTGGGGAGACTACAGATAACCACAGACATGTGACATAACCCGGCTTTCAATGCAGAGCTGAAGGGGCAGTGGCTGGTTTTTAGAGCTACCCTGAGGAAGATAAGATTGGTTTCTGATGGGAGCATCGGCCAATCGGCGATCTCCCAAAATTAAGGAAATTGCTGTCAATTTATCGGTACATGACAACAAAACATATACAGAAACACAAGGACTAAAAACAACACATTTGGATTCTAGATCTTTTTCAGGCTCAAAATCTAGAGGACTTTTTTGTAAAGTAAAAATCTTAATGTAACCACAGTCTGACCAATGGATTTATGAAATGAAACACTTAAAACATTATTTTAAAGTCAGTAAAGTTTTAAGTCAGTAAAGTCTCTGCCTGAGCTGGAATGTTTTAGTCTTAAAAACATCTTAGATGTTTTTATACCAAACTACTTCACTGCAAGTTTGAAGCCAGCATGTTTTATAAGCAATGGCATCACAAGAGCAACAATTTGAAATAAAATCTAAGCAAGCACAAATCATCAATTTTTTTTCGTTTTGCTTCTGGCTTTAGGACTTTAAAATAATAATATTAATAGGACTTTCTTTTATATCCTCACTATTTGGTCTGAAAGCAAAATTGTATAGGTAGGCCTGTTGCAGTAAGCATAATAAAAAAACAAGTTCAATAATTTCCACTTGAATGATTTATCATTTTTTTCTTTTCTCTCTTTCAACCTAAAACTGGATAATAAAAGTCTTCAGTCTGGTGATTTGGTCTCAACCAGGCCTTTTTTGAAGGACAATTTTGTTTACAGATACTTCATCATTTTATTTGTTGTTTCTGTTTTGTTAATTTATTTTGGATATTTAAAATGTCTTCTAGTTCCAGTGTTAAATATTCAGTAGAATTTAAAGTTTATTGGTCTTTTAGAACGTGTTCTTGCATTATTATGCGATTACCATTATATCACATGAAAATGGTCTCATACCAACATAATTATCTTTTACCGCAATAACTAGCAAAATTTGTCATAGTGGCAGGCCCAGGTATAGTAAATATACCTGTGTGCTTTCAGTTAATTATTCATTTATTTTATCATTTGCAATGAAATACAATAACATAAAATGCAACGCCCACAGTGTAGCTTATTTTGCTTTCGGGCTGCCTCAGAGACAAACAGACGGCCAGTGTAGTAATGATGTAACGATAAGCGGGTGAAAGATATTTGCTGGCGTGTGCTGGCTACAAACGAGGGAGGCTTAAGGGCTTGTTTGTGTGTTGGGGTTGGGGGGGAGAGGGAGTGAGGGTTTACATAACCACCAAGGCTTGTACAGCTCCTTGTATTGCTAATGCGGCTTCCCCAGCCACAAGCCTGCTTTAAGCTGCAGGATAACAATGAGTGAGACGGACAGGCAGAGAAAGGGAACTGTAAGCTGACTTGCCCTGCATTCAGAGGGCAAAAAAAAAAAAAAAATCAGTTCATCAGTCTGACCTGGACAGAGCATGTCATTTCAGCCAGTGTTTGGTTTAGAAGATCTGGTGTTATAAATGCACACTCATCAGATCCCCACACCATCCTGAGCTGCTCAACCACTTTCACAAACCAATCAGTTATGCAGCATAAATTAAAAACGTAAGATTGTCTTTAATGTACTGTGTTACGAACTTTAACTTGTGGTGCTTCTGTGGCGTGGAAAAGTCAATGTATTTGTATTGGAAATGTTTAGTATGAGCCTTTTAGTTCAGCCTTTTCTTTCACCAAACCAACACAACACATGCTGAGTTACGAATTTAGGTTTCTCAGTCAATGACATGGATGGAGAAAGACAAGTGGATCAATCAAATCCACAGGTCACCTAGGCTCTCAGCAGTAGCCTTCCGAATGTTGCCTTTAATACTCTACCATCCACTCCCATTAACAGACCGATGGTAAACGAAATACATATATACACTTACAAACTTCTATAAAATAGCTGAAGCATCAAAAATACTTGACTAAAAGATGCTGAGGCTCTGGGAATCTTTTAGCCTGAGCACCCTGTAGAAGAAGAAACATCTTTCACCCTGTTTCAAAGAGTAGTCACAATAATACTTATATTTTATCCATTAGTTTGTTTCATTAAGAGGACAGGTCATCATCAGTACCAGCTGAGAAACTGCCTAACAAAACTCATAAACTTAAAATATTTCAATCCGCATCTCCTTGTAATTCTTTCATTTAAATTATTCAAACATCAGCATTTTAAGTGTACCAGAATAAGCAACAAAGACCTTCATTACACTGGTCATACTTGTTCTCTCATCTCTTACTCTGCTAAATCTTGCAATCCCACAAAAAAACAAAAACAAGTTTGTTTACTTCAAGCAAAGGAGACATGTTGAGCACTCTCAGGACGATGTTCAGACCCCGGGGTGAGCCACGCACTGATGCATAAACAAACAAAAAGGCCAAGTGCAATGTCTGCAGCATTCCAAATTTGCACTCCGCTTTCAAACGTTTCTGCACTGTAGCTAAAACGTCAGTGTTGATGTGCTGCACATCAGCACTGACGTTTTAGATGAAGAGAGAAGAGGACGGTTAGGGGTTTCGTTTGACTGAACATGAACTGCAGAGAAACACGGGCTGATCCACACACTGCACAGTCAAAGGGAAGCTCCAACTAGGGCAGGTGGCCACGGTGGAAGTGGTTTTTCTGTGAGATGTGGTTGTGCTGGCTTGATATTCAGAAAGTGTCTGCAGGCAAAAGGGTCAGCAAGGATGCTATTCTTAGTGAAGCAGAGCCACATCCCAGAACAGAGCAGCTCCACATGCCAAGTCACAAAAACACAAACAGTCTGCACCTTCAAAGCAGCTCATTGGGTCATATTTGATTCATTGCATAATAATACGCCGACTCCACTATTCATCTTTATATTGGTGTTGGGCTACCACATCAAACAAACTGCAATCAATCATTTTCACAAGTTCAAATCAAGTTTTTGAGAAGTAACACAAAGTCTCAAGTCCTTCAACTCCAGCTCAAGTCAAGTCTCAAGTCTATAATGGGTGAAAAAGAGAAAACTAATAAAGTGCTATTTTTGAAAACAAATAAAGTGTGATTTTTAACATCTGTTAACCATTGTATTTGTTGTACACTTTACATATTTTAAATCTGAATGAAGGATAATTTTGAATGTCTCAATGATAAGAAAAAAAATTAAAAATAGTCTTTATGGAATAATTGTATTTTTTTTTAGATACTGAATGTATAACAATGGATTTGTATCCTTGTATCCTATTTGTGTGTGAGGAGTGAAGTTTGATTGGCTAAAAGCTGCTCGACTTGACCTACTGCTGATTGCATTTGGCTCAGGTCACCAGAAGGTCACCGCATTTATAATTGAATATTTTCAGGGTGAAATTTTGAAGGCTAATTTCTGCAATTAAGTTTTGTATGCAAATATTTTGCTGGTAAAATTCAAATGTACCTAATTGCACAAGATAAAAATTCAGTGTTATAAATCCAATGTAAAAAAAAATAACTGATTCTTAAGAAACTATTTTTCTAGGAAAGGCTTTTATTTTGACAATCAGGAATTGTCTTTTTAATTACACAGTTAGATTTAGCAGAGAGAATATGGTGACAGATGTAGGTTAAGTTTATTTTGTTCTGAAACAACCAGAATTTGTTCAACACAGATTTCAGTTAGAGCGAAATCAATAAAATGAAGATTTAATTTAACGTAGCAACAAACCCCTGTAAAGGTGTAAATGGCTAATACCGGCTGCCACAGTGTTGTACTCCAGTAACATGAGCTTTTTCAATGTGAGTTAAAACACAGTCTTCATCTCCCAGGCAGTCAGCCTTCCTGGTGACTACTTCAACATTTAACCACTCACTGAGACATCTTGTCTCAGTGAGTTCAGGTAAGAAAGCCTGCCGGTCATAATGTCACACATCTTCATCAGCATCCGAATCCAAGAACACAGTCTGTTATCAGCTAAATATGTCAAAACATTCTCAATAGTCTCTATGCATTAAAATGTACCGTATTTATATTGGACAAAAAGTGGATATTAGGGATGTCCAAATAATATTTCAGTGTATTCAACACAGACAAATTTTTTTTTCAAAGATGCACATTTGTGTCAAAATGGATACAAACTGACTGACTCACATTTGCCCAAATAGTCGTTATGGTAATAACACTCAGGCCTCTGCAGTCGCTTAAAATCAACAAATGAGTTTATTACAACTTTATTCAGCTGAAGAAAGTTGTAATAAACTTCTTCAGCTGTTTATTACAACTGAAGAAGTTGTAACAATGTGTTTCTCTCATTGTGTTTCACTGAGCGAAACACAATGAAAGTTTTATTTTTGGACCTAAACAGGAACAATCTAGAGTCAGCACAGCTTCAGTTATTACAGTTGGAGACTGGCGAAAAAGCCCAAAATGTGGGTATATTGATGGACACTGACCTGAACCTTCAGTCACATAAAGACAGTTACAAAGTCAGCCATCTGTCACCTGAAGAACATTTCCAGAATTAAAGGACTGATGTCTCAGCAAGATCTAGAGAAACTGATCCATGAAATACAAGGATGCCACTGCAATGTCACCATTGCAGTGGCATTAATTACTACAATGGTGTGTTTACAGGTCTGACAAAAAAATAAAAAAATAAAAAATCAATCCTCCAGCTGCAGCTGATCCAGAAAGCTACTGCTGGAGTTCTGACTAAAACCAGGAAGATAGAGCACATAACACCAGTTTTAAAATCACTACACTGAGAGAATAGACTTTAATATACTGTTAGTTTATAAATCACAACACATTAAAGATCTGCTGTTGTTGTATCAATCTTCTAGACCCCTCAGGTCTTCTGGTTCTGGTTTGATCTGCAAAACCAGAACCAGAACCAGAAACAAACATGGAGCAGCAGCATTCAACTTCTATGCACCACAAATCTGGAACAAACTTCCATAAAACTGCAAAACAGCTGAAACACTGAGTTCCTCTAAATCAACAGTGAAACCCCATTTGTTTAGAGTTGCCTTTTAATTAATAAGAAATGGAACATAGATTAATTCAAATCTGGGTTGCAACTTCTTTTTATTTTGCCACTTCAAAATAAAAATAAAAATATTTTATTTTATTTTATTTATTAGGTTTGTTTATAAGGTTATGTTTTTACCATGCAAAGCATGCTTGATTGCTTAAATTAGCCATATAAATGAACTTGACTTGACTTAGCCATCATTGTACCCTTTGCGAGTACAAAGATAAGGTGGAATAAAAGATCCTGTCCTGACGCTTCGACTTGGAACGTGCTGCACAGGATCCAGGGCTGCCAAGACTGATCCCACTAAAGGGATTACAAATTTATTTTAAGAACAATGGAAAACACCCTGAGAAATATGTTGCCCTGTTTGCGTACAGTGGTGAAAGGTGTTTGCTCCCTTAAACATTTCTTCAGTTTTTTAATGTAATTGTTTGTGGATGACATTACAGATCTGCTGTGCAGCAACAGGTCCAGTTTGGTTATGAATAACTGTCAAAGGCAATCAATAAAAAAATGTGTAATTTAGATCAAAATTACCAAGTCACCTGATTATCAGGAGAAAAATAGTCAAATAGTTCAGGCTCAGTTATTGCTTATAAATACATTAATACTAAGGTTTAGATTAAGGGTTTAAGTCCAGATTTTGGAACAGCAAGGCATCACACATCTGCAATGGGAACACTTTTTTGCATCATACGATCAACACACATGATCAGCAATCATGGGCGGAAAAGACGAAGAAGACGACAGAATGATGGTGCAGCGTGTTTCTTAAGGAGTTATTGCGTAAAAAAGCTCATTCGTGTGGAATTTCTTATTAAATGGAAACACCAAAATTGTGAAATTAGATGTTTTCAACACCGTGGAGAAATTTTGGCTTACTCTTCTTTGCAGAATTGTTTTACCTCAACCACAATGTGGATGTTTCAGTCTTGGACAACAAGTTTAGGGTTCCAATAAAGCATATAAATCAAATTTAGGTCCAGACTTTGACTACCCCCAAGATCATCCATATGTCTATATTTCAACTTCAACATAACGACCGCAACCTTGAAAATCAACATTATAAGTAAAACTCCATAGATGCAGGACACAGTATAAATAAAGATGGTAGCAGAAACCTGGAGAGCAGAGTGGACATCAAAAGAGCTGAGTAATCAATTGAGCAAGGAGGCTTTGATGTTCTTAGATCCTTTGTCTGACTTTAAAGTTGCTTCATCAAAAACATCCGTCTTAAACTGAGCCTGTTGACAAGGTGCCTCATTAGGCAGAGATCAAACAAAGCTCCGTCAGTAAGCTGGTCACCATTAGTCTGGATGTGTTTCACGTCACAGTAACGTCACTGTAACGTCACTGTAACGCAGACCGCTGCAGAATCCTAAAGCAGAGGTTTAAATTCTACATTTTGACACAACATGGTTTAAAAAGAGGCATCAACTCTATATGGGCTCTGCTGAAACTAAAAATATAAACTATCTAAAACAGAAGCCAAGCTTTTCCTCGTTGTAGACTTAACAGAAGTACTAAAGTAAAGTAAAAAAAAACAAAAAAACTGTGAATTTGCAAAAGGGAAATTACGGATCAAATCAGCCATCTCTGCCACCGCCTGCTGTAGAGCAAAGGCTTAGTCAGTTAGCAAGTTTACCTTTAAGGCTGACATATAGTGTCTTGTCTAGTGCGATCTTTGAAATTATGTGCTTTGTCAAACAAATTTGTCAACAAAAACTATCATTATTCTCTACTACAGTAATCCTAATGCCACATAATTTTTCTGTTTCGTCAAAAACTTCCTAGTCGTGCATCTGTTAAGATAATAAACAGCTGCTGTGAAGCGTTTCAGCAGGAAATCAATGTTAACTCCCACCAGCCTTCTTTTCCAATCACACTTTATACACCAGAAAAATAATCAATCTATTGATTCAGTTCCTTAGCAGTTCGTGGCCTTCTGATTTTACAGAATGTCTTAAAATATTTTAACTTACACAGTATATTTGTCGTAATGTTGCTTCATGTCTGCAGTAATTAACAAATAATATAAACTTCAAGAGATATAACTTAAATCATTCATAGGTCATGCTGTGTCACAGTTAAGGTAAGCAATGCTTCCCCTGTTTTCCACAGTTTTAGGTCGTACAGCGGGAAAAATAAGTATTTGATATGTTGCCAATGTTTTATTTTTATTTTTGAGCTTGCTGAGAATGAAGAGGTCTGCAATTTTAATTGAAATTAAATATCAACTGGGAGAGAGAATCTAAAAAAAAAATGTAGAAAATGGCCTTGTATGATTTTTTTTAATCAATAATTTACGATTTATTGCATGAAGTACAGTGGTGTGAAAAAATATTTAATTTTCAAACTTTTTTTGCCAGAAAAAATGCCTTTCTCACACAGTTTGGATTGTTTTTCTCCCCTAATGCCTTAACTTGAAAACTGGATTTTGTCTCCAGAAGGCGTTGTTTTTGACTGACATTTAGATTGGTATGATGTTGAACATCATTAGCATGATGTT
>NW_006802199.1:0-20640 GCF_000485575.1 Poecilia formosa
AAAAGACCTAAGTGCTTATGAGTTTGATCGTCTTAAAAATATGATTCAAAAGAGGTTGATTATCGCTAAAGAGGAAACTCTTTATGAGGAGGGAATTAATAAGTAGCCTTTACTCTGCTTTTTTTTGTTTTCAACATAAACGCAGTTAAAATAGCCCACTAAAACTACAAGACGGTGTTTTTCTAAAAGTCACAAAACTGTCATTTCCCTCTGCTGTAACAATGAATTTTTGGACATTGAAACAGTGGAAGTTATGTTTTAATCGTAACCTGTAGCGTTTTTTGGATTTCCATAGATCCTTTTCATGTAGATGCTGCCACTGGTCTTACCGATACAGAAGCAACCCGGCAGTTCTGACCCAAGAGGCCACGCCTCAACGCAACGTGCCCTAAACTTCTGATGCAGACCTTGTTAATCGAGGTCACACTCGAGCAAACTTATTCCAAACTACGGTTTTGAAGACAGAAATGGGAAATTAAAACTGTCCGTTCTAAAAAATAAAAAAAATAAAAAAACAAGACCTCCGTAATTTTAGAAGTGGTTCAAATGTCGTGACTTCAAGACTTACATGAACATTTGCCAAGAAAATCTTTATAAGCAACATATTATCCAGTGTTAATCACATTTTACAGTCGTAATATAATCTGACTCACTCATCTATAAATGGTTTAAAAACTCCCCAGGCAGTAATAATAATAAAAAAAATCTTTACTAACATTATAAATACAGTACAGCAGTGCTCCTGTTGAGGTATTTCTTGCCTTATTTGGTCGAGGTCGTATGTTAGAGTGGATACAATCACTTCTGTTTCCTGTCGCTGATAAGCTCCTAGACTGGAATGTGATGTTTTTCTTCCTCCAAACCCGACGTTTGTGACTTTCAACAGAAACAGAAACAGAGCGACCACACGGTTGTCAGGCTGCCATGATTTGCTCTGGACTGCCGGCCGTTGACTTCCTCAACTCCTGCTGGAAATGTTTGTCGTGCGTTTCCTCGAAGATGCAGTGATGCTCAATTAGCTTGTGGATGATTATAAAAAAAATAAATAAATAAAAAAAATGAAGTTACTGTGATAAAATTTAGTCAGTATGACATGGCAACCGGAGCTAATTTCCACCTGAATCATTAGATCTCAGTTGTTTCACATGGACAACCCAGTTACATTGGCTTTGTTGGTTCAGAGATACTTTGACAACTTTGGAATAAGTTTAATGTGCTTTATGACAAGACTAAAAAAAACTGCAGAATTAAGTTTGTTGTTGAAAACTTGCCCCAGTGTTGGCTGCTTGTATCACAGCTGAAGGCTACAAAAGCAGAACGACGCCTCACCACATGTTGTCGTTTTCACTCTAGCGACCAACTCTAGCCTCTCTAAAAGACCCTGGGGGCCCGGAGGGGCCACACAACTGAAGCAAATCCAATACATCAGGTGGCCTAAGACCATGCAGGGGTGGCCAAGTCCAGTCCTCGAGAGCCACCATCCTGCAACTTTCAGATGCATCCCTGCTTCAACACACCTGAATCAAATGAATGGCTCGTTATCAGGCCTTTGTAGAGCTGATCCCGGTCTGTTGGAGTAAGGATAATTCTAAAACTTGCAGGATGGTGGCTCTCGAGGACTGGACTTGGCCACCCCAGTGAGCACATTCCAATCAATTCTAGAAATGGACAGGTAGTCATTTAAAAGCCTTTAAAAATGAGTTGATGTGAGCTTTCCATCTGGTCGCCGTCTGCATCGCAGCCGGATTCTGAAGCATTAATGGAGCTGCGGTTCTTTATAGAAGACGTTAAAACAGAGGATTATAATGTCTTCCACGAGTTAGAAAGGCTTGAGTTAAAGTCTCTGCACTTGAGGAAGCGAGAAACAGTCGCACTCTGACAATGTTCAGCGTTTTTCATTGAGGTTTGTGTGACTTAACATCAAACACGACCCTGAGGTTTTTGACCCGATTCGTCGCTGTGTTTGAAATTCCCAAATGACTTTCTCCCTTTAAATGTCTTTGCTGATGAATAAAACATTCAGGATACACAGCAGAGCAGCCATGCCCACCTGGAGAACAGGAGCATCCAGGAGAATGAAAAACACCCGATAAGGGAGTGTGGTTTAAAACTATGGTTGATCCTGTCTGTCTCCAAAATGAACATTTGAAAGTTAAAGTACACAGAAGACAGGAAGTATTTAAGGGAGACAAAGCTCCGCCCCAAAGGTTCAGGGTAACACTAAATGCTTTGTCTAGATAGCAGGGCTATTTTCTGACAAATTTCCACCTAGTTACTTTCTTTTTCACTCTGGTAGATGCAGTGGAAAGTGGGATGTATATCAGCCACAGAAAACTAGCCTGGTTCCCAAAGTGGAAACCATCAACCGTTCAGCTGGATGGAACAGTACTGAGTAAATTTAAATTACACAGTGTTTCAACAAATGAGACACATTTCCACTATTAGAACCAGATTGCTGTTTTTACTGGAACTTATTTTCCAAGGGTTTTCATTTTCCCTGGCTGTTTTTGAGAGGACTTTCCGACTGTGGATTCTAAATCACGGCCACTGAGGGAGTCACTTTTCCCACTGCAGCAATGATGACTGATGTCCCCTCAGCTTTGCAAAATGTGGGAGAGAAGCTCATCAAAAAGCCTGCAGCTAAAAATAACACCTTAAATATATGCAATCAATTTAAAACTACTGATTCTGGGCATCATTTACTAATTTGTAAACATTTCACAACATTTACACGGTAAAGCTGAAACATATTATGTTGAACTCAGGATTTGCTCCATCTTTCACAGATGGAGTAAATTAGAACTACACAATTATTATTATTATTATTATTATTATTATTATTATTATTATTATTTTATTTTATTTCTTTTTCAAATGCGGTAAAATTCTGGCAACTACAGCTGCTGGTATTTCACTGTAAATCAGAGACTTTGTTTTTTTTTTTTGTATGTTCCTGTAAAACTACTCCAAAAATATTATCAAACAGATACGAGTCATGGTGTTGAGAATAAATAATTCTGTTTGTTTCTTTTATCTCTTTTAGCTAGTTGCAAAGCTAAAGCTAAAGGAAGTTAGGAAACGCCCCCAAAAGCTAACGTTAAAGGAAGTGACACGCTAGGGAACGCCCTCTTTAGGGAGTAGCTTAGATAGACACTAACAAAGGACATTACCAGCTGCTGCTTGATGCCATTTTGTCCTGCTAGCTCCTAAAGGTAGCATGAGAAATGGACCAGCTGTATTTCAGTCTTCATAAATGGAATTCATGAATTCAACTCACTGACTCTTCTCCAACCTCACACATCAAGAACGTAGCATGGAGGACGGATAAATTCTCCGCAATAGACATTTCTATTTACCTACTTTAGCCTCATTTGACCTGAAATCTTTGCAGACCTCCGACTCTGTCAACACGTCAGTCTCACACACAAGCAGCGACACTGACGCAGTCGCTTTCTGCTCAGAGGTAACGGAGGGTGTGGACGGACTGACTGCACCACGTCAGAGCGCTCTGGCAGACGAGAGCTAAAATGACCCCGGAAGATCAATACTCATCCATGTGACAGTTTTCACACGTGAGGACCAGAATCTGGAGCGGCGGCTCAGAAAACGCTCCGGCCCTCCTCGTAAAAGAAAGACGGTGTTGTTTTCACACCGGTGACACGGATTCACTGCTGCTATTTTATTTTTTTTATTTTGGCCGTTTTGATTTATGCTGCTGTTTTTTTTTTCATAGCCCTCGTTTTACAGGATTGTAGGCTAATGTTTTAGTCAACCCTGATGTCTAAATAATAAAGTACATGTCTGCTAGACAGATTTGAAAAAAGAAAAAAAAGCATTTGAATGAATTATTCTTGCTGCTGTCAGCATAAAGGGAACTCTAGAAGTCTTCTCGGCATGCGAGGGAGCAGCTGTGGGATTAGCGGCGTGGGTCTGCGGCGTGGCCGGGCTCTTCGGCTTTGATCCGCGGTGAAACGTCCTCGGCCGCTCTTTGTATTCGGGGCTAATTAAAAAGCGTTCCTCGCTAAGAAGACACAAAGGCTTTCCTCATAATGCCGCGCTCTCTCGCGAAAATCGTCACTCGCAGAAGGAAAAATGAGAGATGTGCAGCTCTTCCTTGAAATCTAATAGATTTTTTTTCTCTTTTTTTTGCGATTGGAGACAAAAAAAAAGGAGAAAAGAGTAATGTTTTGGTTTGTGTTTCTCTTTCAAATGAACCATCAAAGCGATCGGGATAATCAGTGAAACCGAAATTTTTCATTGGATTCATCATGATGATTTTTTTTTTCGGAGGCTTACAAATGCAACATCAAATAGGATTTTTGCTTGTTCTCCTGATTTAACGCCACTTGATCTTATTATGTGTTTATTCTCTGCTGTATTAGATCCTTATTAGCAGGAACAATAGAAAAGAAAAAAACGATTTTGCAACCAATTAAAATTGGTTCAGTTAATAAGCTACAGTTTCATTAGACAACTCTGATTTTCAAAATGTTCTTTTATTCTGACATCAAACCAGAGTCCCGTATCTCAGACCTTTACACCCCACAGGCCCCAAAAGTGCATCCCAGTTAGGATTTGTGGCCCTCATTACGATTTGTGTGACCTATGACCCCCGCTTCAACAACGGTTATAAATGTAATCTTGTATTGGTCTATCAAATAAAAACAATTTCATGGACAACTTTAAGAAACTTTTACAAGAAACGGTTGAGCATACCGTCACCTTAAGAGGTGGCACTGATCATCAGTTTATCATATTTGTTGTGGTTGACTAAAAATGTAACAGAAAAGACAGGATGGACTTACCAGTTTGGTTTTCCAGAGGAAACGTGTCAGTGGGCCTGCAGGTACCGGCGGGACCCAAGGGAGTTCTCCTTCCAGCTCCTTCTTTCAGATTCACTTATTCTCAGCCACTGACAGACATTTGAAATTTCTCCTGCAGCTCAGTCGCTTCAAGAAAACAATAGTAATAGTGCAAAATAAGTGTATTTTGTTTCCCTGATATGCATTAATTGATGCTTTGGGTCAAGCTGACTCAAACACAACAGTTTAGAGAAGACGAGTGGATTAAAATTCCCCAAATTCTTGAAAAATGAACTCTGTCTTTATTGTGGTACTTAGCAAATAAAGAACCACAGTAAAGTGTTTACAAATTGTTTCATGAACACTTCATTTGTTTACATAGTGTTGTGTTATTATGTGTTAATTAAACTGCAAAAGAATTTTTTTATGATATTTACTTGGGCTCATTGTGTCAAAAGAATACTTTGTAAATTCAGAACGTACAGTATGGGTCATTTGTAGCCATGCTGACTTTTGTAAGCTTCTGACTGCAGCTGTGTGAAAATGTGCATCATGTACAAATAAATATGCGTTACAAAAACAACGTGCAATCAAGTTCTCTGTACTTATTCGGTTAACTGAACGCAGCATCACGCGTGATGCGTCCTACTCTCTCCTCTGCCCCACACTGTTCTCAGCCTCCCCTGGTTCAGACTTATCGACCGCTGACATGTTTCATTAAGGCTGCACTCCTGTGCGAGAATTCCTACGACGCCCAAGAAACAAGCTGTGATTACATCGCCTCTGTCATGCCAGGGTCTTTCTCTCTCCGTGAGCGCTTCGATTGGCTGAGGTGATGGGAGCATTATCCTGAAGCGCTCTGATCTTCACCTCCGCAGGCGAAGTTGTTTGTGCCTCGCTTGATGCTCTCGTGTCGACCTCGGGTTTGTCTCGCAGCTCTTCAAAGCTGCAGCATGTAGTTTTTATTATTATTATATATATATATTTTTTTTTACATATTTGTTAAAACTGTCACCATGTTGTGACCTTATGACATGAGATGGATAATCTGTTAAAAAACTCAAGCTCTTCCACCTCCTCCCTGTGTTGCTATTGCCGACTGAAGACAAAAAACAACCAATCAGAGCTGGGAGGAGGGTCTTAGCGCTGTCAATCATCCTTGTGAACGTGTTGCTAAATGTGCTAAAGGTGGAGAAACAACTTACCGTTTCAGAAAAAAGAACATCTATGTCAATGTTTGCCACGCTAACTAGCCTCGGCGTTCCCGACAGGGCATGACGGGGCAGAAGCTGAGAGCAAATGGGTGTGGTTGACAGCGCTAAGACCCGCCTCCTGGTTCCAATTGGTTGTTTCTAGTTTCACTGGGAGTACTGGGAAAAGACAGAGCAGCTAAATGTTTCCACAGATAATCTGTCAAGTACTATACTAGCATAGCTACAGTTTCAGTAAATATGTAAAATAATTATTTTTTTTTCATAAAAGTTAAATGCTGCAGTTTTAACTTCAGAGAAAATACTTTTTAATCCATCACACATCAGGATCTTAACCAGAGCTTGCAAAAGCTAATTTATGAGACATGTAGTGACTTTAATACAGATTTTTTCCTAATTAGTACTTGCTTCTTAAAAAAGAACAGCAATGAATTATTGGCCTAAGTTAAAATATATTATTTATGATTAGACATAGGGGGAAAGAAAACACCCGGGGTCACTGAGAGGGTCAGCTTACAGTCCCATGAGGTCTGTCTGTGTGAGCTAATCAGCAGCAAAGGAAAAGTCACACTTCGGCGCTCACTGGTCTGGGAAAAGAAATGCCAGCAATTTGTACGGCAGACCGTGTACCACTGACCTCCTTCACCCTGCCGCAACTGTCTGAGGAGCAGGTGGTTGTACATTTGGTTAATGTCACTTAAACCCTTCAGCTTTGCTCTTTCTTTTTCAATTACCAACTAAAAATGAAAAATAAAAAAATACAGCAACCCCAAGGGAGCACAGGGAGCCGTATGCTAATGTAGCAACATTAAGAATCAGCTTGCTTGTGACTCATAAAAGCCGGTGGTCTGCTTTGCGAGTTTTCCAGTACTTTTAAACACAACACGAGCTTTTGGGTCAAAACTGAGCTAATGTTGTCCTACTTTGTAATAATTAGCCTACAATGAGTTTCTAACCTTCAAAATGGCGGCAGTGTATTTAAAAACAACTGAGTAAATCTCTAATTTAACATTTTACCTGTCACTCTAAAAGCTAAAATGCAGCACTGCACAGCTTTTTACCAAAGAGAAACATAATTAACAATTAACCAGATTTGTTCATGCTCAACAGAAAACCAAGAAACGGGATTGTTGGGAGGCGCAAAAACGGAATTGTTCTTAATATATAAAAGCATTTAATATATCTGTCATGTATTTTAACAATTCTTTTCGTACGATGTGTGTTTTTAATGAAGGATACTGTAGTTAGGTGTGAAGCCCAGATTGAAAATGCAGCTTTCCTGTCAATCACAGCTGCATATTTAGCTGTTTAACTGCTGTTTCTAAACAGCTTCATGCTACATGGTTGCGTCTTGTTCTTGTGAGCAGGTATCAAGTATAGTATGAGAAATGGACAACATTTCCTGGTTTTTGCTCTAGAAACAGCAGAATTGAACATTTCTCTTGGACTAAGATTCTGTGTAATTTGTCTGGTGGTTACTTCTGTTAATCTCGTTGGTCTAAAACCAACCTGCTGGTTTCCTGATGTGTTTGGGGTCTTTGTCTTGTTGGGACACTCACCACAAGGGGAGTTTCTTCTACATCATAAGACAAAACGACTTCCTAAATGCATTCAAACTGAGCCATGATCCCTGTCAAGCCCATTTATCCCGTAGGAAAAACAGATTTGACAGCATGGTATGAGAAATATCCCTGCATGGTGACTCAATTCCAGCAATTCACAGAGCACTGTGACTTGAATTCAGTATTTATGATCGTCTGACAATCTGTGTGTGGCCCCTGCCTTAAAACGAAAAAAGAACAATATTACTTTCATCAGTCCACAAAATGCTGCACCGTTTCTCTTTGGGGTAGTTTATGTTCCCTGTCGAACTGCAATAACACGACGTTTTCAGGGGGGGGTTTGCCACAAGCTTGGTTTTATATAGACAACTTCCATTTTTACAGAACTGACATCAGCTCTCGTCACCGTGCAACAGGGTTTTTTTTTGTTTTTTTTTAAGGAGTTGTTACTAAAGGTGTGCGATACTGCATATTTTTGTTTCAATCTCATACCAAGTAAACTGATGGTGATACTCATACCGATACACATATTTTTTATTCAAGTTTGCTACATAATCAAACGCCTGACCTTCAGGTGTTTCCGTATTTTTTTTCCTTTGACTTATTTTTGTTTCAAATCTAGAACAGAATTTGGACTAACTTTCTACAAAAAATATGTAATTTGAGAGCAAATCAAAACAAAAATGTTTTTTTTTGTTTTAGATATAGTTGAGAAACCAGATTACAAAAATAGAAAGGCAATCTGAAACTACAGTCTCAGTCTTCCCACGGTAGTATCGATACTTCCTTGGTGTCGATATTCCGGATCGATCCGCTCGCCTCTACTTTTTACCATTCTGTCTAACCTTTCATTTTATTAGAATCACAGTTTCCATTTTCTTCCACATCTTTCTGGTTTTGGTTTCTGTACAATTTGAGCTAACTTTACCGGAGCAGAATATAATTTCTGTTCTTCTTTTTTCTATGTTTCTCCAATCAGCTTTTTAAAAGAAACCTTCTCTTCTCCTAAATTATATCCATATCAACCCATTTCTTTTTTCAGATCACCAGAGATTAATACATGGTAACCAAATTGAGTTTCACACTCCTATGATTCGGAACAATTTATTTATAAAGAAGAGTTTATCGTTTCTCTACTGCATATACCTTTTTACACATTCTTAGAGATGTTCTTTATCAACACTGACACTGTACAGCATCATTTTACAGTTTTATTGTTCCACTTATTATTTCATTGGATGAAAGAGGTTCAGTGACATCCGATTGGGTAGTTGTCATATCGAAAATGGCGGCCTGTGAAGAATGAGTTTCAAGTTTTGACCCAATGTTTGGTCAAAACTCCCCAAATCATGTGGCAAAAGCCAAAATCCAGCATCTGGGTTAGAAAATGAT
This sequence comes from Poecilia formosa, assembly GCF_000485575.1. NCBI lineage: Eukaryota > Metazoa > Chordata > Actinopteri > Cyprinodontiformes > Poeciliidae > Poecilia > Poecilia formosa. Next base: position 8,968 of record NW_006802199.1, read on the forward strand.
GGACTCATAAGATGGCGATGTTTTCTAATGCCCAACACCAGTACAAGTGCAACCTGTGATTTCTTTAACATGCCGATCCGTTGGTTCCAGGCTCAGTCTTCTTGAGTGACTGACATCAGATCCCATTTCTCAGGTTAGAGCCAGGAAACAACACAGCCCGGCCTGAGGGAGGCCTGCGGGTAACGCACGGCCGACACCATCACGTGTCCACAGTCGGGGCAGACGGCTCCCAAGCATCGAGCGTGAGAAAGCACTTCACACTTACCTCATGCTCTCGCATAAAACATTCATCTTCTGAGTGAAAAACTGACAACATCTTGCTGCAAAAAGAAAAAGCCATGATTCTGAGCTGGAAGGAACGTCACCGCATGGCGACAGCAAGCTTTATAGACTAATAGCTTTCTACACCAGAAACACAACAATTATTTGGTCTTTAACTCGTCATGGTGATCTCAAAAATTAAGATTTGGTTTTATTTTTAAAGTGTTTTTGTAGTAGTCAACCAGGGAGCCTGTATTTTTAAATAATCAACATTTAAAGGTTTATGCAAGTGTCTGTGTGTCCATCTTGGATCTATCAGCTTCATTCCTTGATCTCCCCCATACTGTCAGGGTAAGAAAACGGACGAAAAATGATTCTAGAAGTATTGCTACTATGCTTTGGTTTTGTAAACACAGATGGCTTTTATTGCAAACTTATTTGTAAAACTTTCACATTTTTAAGATGTTGGAGTTTTTTTTTATTTTTTTTTTTACTGATTTGGGATGTCATTGGAAAACCAAAAAATAAAAAATAAAAAATGAAAATCTGATTTTCAATTGGGATTTGAACTAGAAATGAAATCCAGTGTTATTGCCAGCAGGTGGCGATAACATAAAAACAACATCAAAGTTCAAAATGTGAAAATACGGCCTTGTAAGGCTAAATGTTCTACAAAAATAAGTACAGCTTTTGCTTTCTTCAACATTTTATCAGATTTTTCTCCTTGTCATGAAATTATTAAATACTAAATACAAATTAGAACTTAATGAAAATAGAGTCCGGACAGAGTTGTCAGGCTCGTGTTTTTGGTCTAAGTTATCATTTTCAGATTTAAATTTCTAGAGTTAACTTGGCATTTACACATCAGTTTATACATCAGTTTTCTTAAGTACTTTTGTTTGAAATGATTTACTTGAAATTACCTGCATCTTTTTTTCTTCCTGTGTATTTTTTCAACTTTTCAAAAATTTGTATTTGAGCCCCAAAAAATGTCCAACAACCATGACAGGTTTCTTCTTTCCCAAAAAAACAAAAAAAATAAAAATAAAATAAAAAAATAAAACATAAACAACAAAACCCCACCTCCTGAAAACTCCAGGCTAAGTTTTCTGGGGATGTTTTGTATTCAGACACATATACATTTTATTTTTCATTTTATAAATGTATGTATTTATGTTTGGGGAATTTTATACAAGATGACAGTACATGCAGGTTTTTTTTCCATGTCCTTTCCGTAGCAGCGTCCCACAGCATGGTGCTGCCACCGTGTTTCTTTGAGATGTGCACAGTGATGGACAGTGTTAGATTTCTGCCTCATAAACGTTTTCTTTTCCGAAAAGCCCTGTCATTTGCGACGTAAAGTAAACGATGAGCCTTTCATCAGATATTTTTAAGGTCGGCTGTTTTCCTGGAGTGGAGCGGGGCCATGAGGATAAACGAGAAGGTGAGGAACATGTTTGAAAGCCTCCTAAATCTCACTTGATCTCCGTGTTTTCCATTTGTGCGCAGGGACTCTGTGGCTCACACTAAAGTAATAATCTTTGCTGGTGCTAGTCTGTTTGAAGTCAAAGATAAATGCCTTTTCTGCACAAAGGATTTATGTTGAAGTGCAGATAGCTTCTTTTTTTCTTTGCTAAGCTTTGCCTCCTCCTACGGTTTATTAAAACTATTTTCCAGGAGTATTTACATCTTTCACGGCTGCTGTTGTGTTGACGGATACCCTGCTATCCATGTTGAAATGTTGATGTTGAGGGACAAGCCTTCTAATAACTAACGTAACATGTGTCCAGTATAAAATATAAACCTCTGTAATTATAGATTATGGATTTCTTTCTTGTTTGAAGCGGCTGCATAATGTTCTTGCTTCGGCTCTGAAGTTGCAGCTTTTTTGACCATGTCAGTCCAGCTCAGCGTCTCATTTCCAGCAGAGTGAAAAACCTTTGCAGGATCGGCATGGTTCTCCTGAGGCAGCAAATCTTTATCAGTGTCAATCCACTTCTCAGAATTTCTGGGCATTTCGAAACGTAAAGGGGAAGGACATGCAGCTTGACAACAGCAAGAAACACAGAGCCTGTATCTTGTTTTGTCTTCTGTTCGGTGAGCTCCAGAAATATGAAATCAAACCCTCCGTAACCTGTTGCATTTGCAGAAACCTGCCTGTCGTCATCACCTGCTGAGCCGTTTCTTTATCGACTCAGTCTTCCCTCTACAGGTTGTAGTTAGTGATAAATCGTTAGCTGGAAAGGTCATGCATAAGAGGCTCTAAATAAATCTCTTGCTTCAGAACTAATTTTCATAAAAGCGATTATTGTCAGCGGATATTTGAAACTACGCAGCTTAACAACAACGCGTATCGCATTTGAACTCCATGAATATGGAAACGCATCGGTGACCTTTTAGCAGTATATGTAGTGAAATGTCAGCTACTGAAAAGAGTAAGAGGTTAAACCGACCCTGATGGGACCGACAGGCACTTTGAAAAAAATTGTAAGATAGCTGTCCTGAGATTAGATATAGGAAGGAGCATTACACACAGTAGCATATATTATTTATTTAGCATGCATTTTATTATGCTCCCTTGAACAGCTTAGGACAGTTCTATGGGCGATACAAAACATGTCCATTTAACATATTATGCTCAAAATCACTCCTAGATATTGAGATGTTGGTCTGCTGAGCTCCTTTCAGAATGAGCCGTCTCACTTTAAATCCAGATTAGCTGCTGCTGGCCACGCCCCCCCGGCGCCCCCAAACTCAACGTTTACACTCGCACTTGAAAACGGATGCAAACAGCTGCGCAACTATACAACAGTGCATCTTTGAAAAGCAGATGTGGAACCTGCTGCTCAACCAGCAAGACTGCAGCAGGCGGTTTCTGGATGGTAAGTCAACGACAAAACACTTGTCTTTTCCAGCGGCCATTGTACAGCGCTTAACACCAGCTGACCAAAAGTGCTGGAGTTCCGCTCAGGATGCTGGGTGATGGGCTGAGCTCAGGTGGGGTTGTTAATTAATGGCGCAGTGCCTATTGACTATGACTCAACAATCGGAAGGTTTTTGAAATGGCTTATTTTCCAGACATTTTCCACTTTTATTCCTGAAAAACATCGACATGATTTTTTTTAAGTGCTTTGGTTTTCAGTGGCGTACGGAGATATGATGCCTTAGATAAAACATGCTCAGGCATCACATCTGGAAGCATTCTGTACTGTTGCATACATAATTTTATCACTAACTGTTTGTTTTTTTGAATATGAAGAAAACATATGCATAATAGGCTCACAAGTGCCGCACTTATGCACCACTACTTTAGAACAATGCGAGTTTTGTGCCTTTTTCTGACATGCTGTGAGCCTCAAACAACCTAAGAGTGAACAAAACCTGAAATCCCATATTCAAAATGTATTTTCCTTAACATATCAGTGATTTTAAAAACAATTGCTGTCCTCTGTGTGGAACAGATAAGACGTGCTGACGTAACCCAGCTCAGAATAAGTGACCCGTGCTCGTCAACAAGTGTTTGCACAGCTCCTTTTTAGGAGGCCCATCCAAAGCTTTAAGAAGATGAATTTGTTTGGAGTCAGGCCACCACATGCTGAGTGACTCCAAAGTGAAGCCATCAGCCGTAGTGATTGATGCTCCCCGCCGGCCGGTCCTCGCCTGGAGCAGCTCTGCGTCTGATTCATGGCGGAGTCTTGGATGATTCAGCGGCTGAACCGACTGCCGGTAATGACTTAGAAGTGGGTGTAGGTGTGGAGAGCCGAAACGCTGAGAGAAACTCTGAGGATGTAACACTCGCACACCATCCACGGCCAGATGTAATTACTGTTTATTATTGACAAATAAACAATACAAAATATTCAAACAATCCATGAAGCAGCAGAGGAAAACTACAAACGTGCAAAAAGTCACTGGATTTGCCCACATGGTGTGTATGTGTGTGCCTGTGTTGCAAGTTGTGTGTTTTCTGCAGCAACCTGCATGCAGAACACAAAATATCTCCAATCACAGCTGTTTGCTATTTGTCAAAAGTAGGAAAAAAATTAATAATAACGAACAGAAAACAAAATGTGCATGAACCTCTGAGGTACTTTACAAACCACAGACTTGAAACAGCTTTTTGTTTCCAAATATTCTCATCTATTCTACCTTAGCATCTAGCTTTCACCCACTGCACTGAGACACTTTTAAAGAAATGATCGAAACAGGGTTGTTGTTTTTTTTTCCTTTTCTTTTCAGGCACATTTAAAAGTACAATACTCCATGAAGTTCACATTGCATGGCACAAAAGTTTTCAAATAACTTTACAATATAGACACACAAACAAAAGAGAAAAAAAACACAGCTGTTCATTTTAAAGTGTGTCCCTTTCAGTAGCTGGTCTCTCAGGTCACATGCAGACACTGCAGAGTTCCTCACCATTATTTCATAGGTTTATGTTGTGGTGAGAGAAAATGGGCTGTTTTAAACAAAAATGGGGTCAAAACATTTTAATGTGTCAATGATACGACCTCGTCTGACTTCACCAAAGTTAATCCACATGATGAAAAAGCTGAAATTTCTTTCATTTGAACCCATTCAGCTAAGTTAAGCCCATTCTGCAACCCTGCAGAGTTACCCCAACCCTGGGTTAGGCGATCCATTTTTGACCCAGGGTTGTTTTTACCAGGCAGCTTTTCAAGTTCAGACAGATTCCAAAATCCCTCCTTAGAGAAGCAATCTGTAACTGTTATGAAAAAAAAAAGTTTTTTATATCCCAGAGCCAACTGCAGAAATACCCTGCTCTGTCAGACACAACCAATCACAGCCAGGAAGAGGGTCTCACCATAATGCATTTTACCACGAATGCTAATGCTAGTTACCATGGCCACCAATGACTGTAGTTAAACAATTTTCCTGTAATGGTAAGTTGTTTCTCCATCATTGTCATCATCAACATCAAGTGGACGTACACGAGCATGAGTGGCAGCGCTAAGACCCTCCTCCTGGCTCTGATTGGTTGCTTTTGACCGGGAGCGGTGCGTTTCTTCAGACAGTAAGAGTAGCTCAGGGAGGACGTGGAGGAGATTGATCTTTTCACACATTGTCTCAGATTATACTGACACAACGTAATGACAATTTTAACAAATCATGTTGCACTCATCAGGGTGTTCAACTCGCTAACACACAAAACAGAAGTTCAGAGATAGTGTGAAATTCCTCCTCAACAAGCAGGCATGACTATGCGGTCATATTTAACAAATTAGAATATTCTTGAAAATGTGTTTGATTTTAATGACTAAAGTTACTAAGTGAAACACATTGTGTAGATGAATTATGAACAGATTGTGTCCTAGATTGTGTAAATTGTGTCCTAGATTTGTTTTTATTTTTTTTAAATCCAAAAGAAAAAAACACAAAATTGCCTAAAGTTCTGATGTTTGATGAATTCATAGTTAAACAATAAGTATCTTTACTGGTATTAATCAATATTGGCGATACTTTATTTGGTATCGGATAAATACCAAAATATGAAGTATAGATCAGCACTAATGAGAAGTATGTTTAACACCTGCATATAGGTTATTTTCAAAATGTATTTTTAAGCTACCTCATCAATGGGTTTCATCAAGCCATCTTGCTGCTTTCTACATGTGCCGTCACTGGTTTGTGGAGACTCCTGGAACAAATAACTCAAAGAAAAGGTGCTGCATTCTGCCAATTGAAACTGAATAAAACGACTTAATGCAGCAGCAGTAGAAACACGTTTCTCCCTCGCTGCAGCAACAAGCTCTCCACACGCCGGTCCACTTGATGGCAACCAAAGCAACGCCGAGGCTGTCTGTCACGTCGGAGGACTAATCGAGCAACTCCCTGCGGGAATCATTAGCATTCAGGTGGTTCTAAATTGACACAGCAAGTTTAAGTGAGTGTTTAAATGCGTCCACCTCTTTCTTTGCCGAGTCCATCGTTAAAGGTCACGTAATTCGACATCTGCGTTCTGCCTCCGGAAGCGAAATTAAAATGTCACGCCGGTGTACGTTTGGATTAATTTAGGTTACATGGCTTCAGGTGGAGGAGCGGGAAATGCAAAGAGGGACGAATTCTAAAACTCCAGTCGAATCCCAGTTGAAGATTGGTTGCAAAATGAAATATGACGTCTGTACGATAGTGACTTCGAGATATGAGTAATGAATCAGAAACTTGGATTTCACCAGTGAAACGTTTGCAAACAATATCAGATTTTGTCCTTTGTGCTTCAAGCATTTTTTTTTTTATTCTCAAATGAACAAAAAATTGATTTAACTAAATGTATTGGTAAAAATTTATGAATCTGACATGAAGTCGTCACAGTACAAACTTTTTAAGCTTGATGTCGAAACTAAGAGAAACATTTGGTACCTATTACTGTATTTGACATTTCGGGAAGTTTTTAAAACCTTGAGGAAAACACATCCCTTGCATTCTGTTGAGCCAGAAATCATAAAAAACAAACAAAATATTTTCTTACTGTTAAAGATCTGACCCAAGCAAACATATTCAGCAGCTACTGTTCACTTTGTCTCGTTACGTTGCATCGTATATATCCTCCAGCGGTTGCATGTTTATGTCTTTTCTTCATTTAGTTTTACTATCCGCCATATTAGCCACTAGTTTGTTTTTTACCAACCAAAGCACTGACTAACGGGGTTTTGCCAGGTTATTTTGTCCCTGACAGACCTGAACCTGGACGCCTCCCTCCATCAGTTCATACTCGCACTGACAGCTTAGAAATGGTGTAAAAACGCATCGTTCAACCAAGCAACCACTGTAATTGGTCTGTCAGCAGGTTGCTTTTACTGAAAAAGATAACAGCTGCTTTCTGCTTTAAAACTTTGATGTTGCAGATACAGGAGCTTCATCGACACATTTAAATTCCTCAAACATCAGAGCGTCTACCTTGAAAATGCGTCGGCGGCATTGCGGAGTTATACTTGGCTCTGTAAATTCGCTCCCAAACCAAATAACTCTAAAGCCTTTGCACCTAAAGACGGTCACAAAAGACTTTTCTCCTGATGAATATTGTTTTGAATTGGATTGTTAAAATCGCACTGAATGGATTTTGAGCCAGGACTGTTCAGATGAGTTGCTGAAATGGAGTGGAGCTGCTGGGATCCAATGTGTTTGCATTTCTGTTGTGCAAAGTTGTGTGTCAACGGTTAAGTTTTTAGTGATTTCAAAGCAAATGGATATTTCTAAGAAATTTATTTCTCTGTTTATATGTTTAGGTACAATTTTGTCCTGTTGTGGATTTGAAAAAGCCACAAAAATGTCCATTGGTGCTGCCAATTGTATTTTTTTTATTATGTGATCATTCTTGAATAAGAACAAGTCAAACACATCCTCCAAAGCCTTAAATTTGATTAAAATTTTATACCAATGATGAATGCTTGTGAACTTTTTCCGTGGTATAGTATTTTTTTCCCCATATGACACAGTGCTAACTGGTTGAAATAAAGCAATCTCAGCTAAATGGACAAAACATTTAACTGGAACTTCAATGGACTAAAATCCTCTGTGTTTAACACAGGGAGAAAACAAAAGTTAATTACTTTCAACCAGCTGAAGTATTCATTACATCTCAAAATTCTACCAAAGCTAATTTGTTTCAAGACATCAAAATTTTAAGCTTGATGAAAATGTCTCGAAAGGTTCTGCATTACATTTTCATGAGGAAGTTAAAAACGCAACATCTGCGTCTCTGATTCTGTGTTAAATAAAACATTATCCATCACACCTCCTTTTAGCTCCAGCGTTTCTTTCTCATTACCTCAGTGAATAATGCATCTATTGGAAATTGATTTTTTTTTTTTTAGTTAAAAAAAAAAATCTGCAAGGCAGAGTTGGTGGCAGTGGTGCTTCCCTTGGCTTGGTGCATCAAACGTGCAGAGTGTGTAAATGATGTTCGCCTAAGGTCAAACATTAGACTGTGTGCCCAGAAAAGGGAAGTGAATGCATAAGTGCCTTGAGCAACACTCTTTCAGGGGTGTATTAAAAAGTTCAGAGGCTTAGACGAGATTCCCTACAATGTAGTGATTTAAATCTTTGCTTCTTGTTAAATAAGCCACACACCACCTGACTTATCTGTGCAAACTATTCCATTGGTATGAACAAACTACTCCCATACTGTGGTGATTAATGCTGAATGTCACTCCACAGGGGGATCAAACAAACTAAAGACAAACTTTTCTGGGTTCCAAAAAGCAATAACTGTAGCCTAATGACAATTTGGAGGCCATTTGGAAGAAATTATTTAAAGCAAATGATCTTTTGGAACCAGTAAATTTCTGATTCTATAGTTGGTAATTCCTCCCCTGTGTGCTGGTTTTGGCATCTGCAAATGGTCCTACTGTTTTATCTGAAGCTGAGGAATTGTCACACATTGGGCGGGGGAAATAAGATTTCTGTTGTGGCAGTACGACTGAAAAGTACGATTGTTAATAAGGCTGAAACATCACATAAAAAGGCCCCCAGTCCCATACAATCACCTCTATGTCGACCATAGTCATCAATCCATTCATCGTGTGAGATGAATGGCAGGATAGGGTAAAGAGGTGACCAGCTTGAACCAAACTGGTCATGTCATTGCTAAATTTTGCCAGTGGATTCTCTAAATATCTATTTCAAAAGAATATTTTGACTGTTTTTTACAGAAGAGCGTTGCACAGTGGCCCAGTGGCTCGCAGCAAGGAGTTCCTCAGTTCAAAGTGCAGCTGGGGTCTTTTCGGTGTGGAATTAGCTTGTTCTCCCTGTGCATGTGTCTCCAAATTCCTCACACGTCCCAAAAACATGCATGATGGGGTAATTGGGCTGTCTGAATTGCCCGAAGGTAAGAGTGTATGTCTGTTTCTCTTTATATCCCTTTGTTGCCTATATATCACATATATTAGGCACCGTACTCCACAAACACTCTCCAAATATGAAGCGGCTACAGAAAATAGATTGATGGATTATCATAGAACAGAGTTGCTGTGTGCAGTAACTCCTTTAATCAGTAATCTTCCAGTTTTTCCCTGTAGTCATCTCATATGAAGCTTTCTGGGAGTAACTAAGCATAACTGCATATACCCTCTATTTTGGATTACGCAAAATTGTTCTCTTAATTTATCGTGTGCAAAATATTCAAAGCCCACAAAACGTGACAGCAAATGGACTTCAGTTTCATCAAACAACATATGTACAAGAGAGAGAACTCAAGCTGGACATGTCGGCGCGCCGTCAACTTAAACCAAACCAAACTCAACAATACGTTCAGTTGGAATCTGATATCTACTCTGGGTGCAAAAGTTGTCTCTACTCAGGCATTCACTTCTCTGCCAGAGAGCGAGGCATCCACCACGTACTGCATCTTTCCGGCAGGCATGCACTGGTCGCACGGCGAGTGCAGCTCGTCCATTTCAGTCGTGAAGTGGTCCGGGCTTTCCCCGTTGGACGTCTCCTTGATGACGCTGTAGGTGAGAGCCACGCTGTAGGACGCGGGTTTCTCCATGCGCTGGGGGCCGCAGTGGCACAGCTTCTTGAAGGCGGTGCGGAACTTTTGCGACATGGCGTTGTAGATGACCGGATTGATGGCGCTGTTTAGGTAGATGCAGAGACGGCAGAAGAGCAGGAACCAGGTGTCCAGGTAGGGTTTGCCTAGGAAGGAGTTGACCACCACTAAGGTCCGGTAGGGCATCCAGAGCAGGGCGAACAGGATGACGACCACGGCAAGCATCTTCGTCACCTGGTGAAACATCAGTCAGTCAACATCGGTTAGAACGGACAGGAAGAGGGCTGAAACATCCAAATTGGCAAGCAAGACATTTTACCTAAGGTATCTGCTCATTAGGAAGTAGTCTCTTTATACATAGTGCAGTTACAGAAAATGTTATTCCGTACAATGTCAAGCAAAAGTATTCATAGTCCTTCAACTTTGTCAAATTTTGTCATTTTGAAACCACAAACCTCAAAGTGTTTAAGAGCTTTGCTTGTGACAAACCAACAAAAAGTTGTACATATTAGTGAAGTGGAGGAAAAACACTCATGGCTTCCAACTTTAGTTAAAAAGAAGAATCTAAAACCACCAGTTGTTTCAAAGGCATCCATCCATCACCCAATCAAAGAGTATGGCACAACTGACTCACAAGGCTGAACACCTAAACTGATAGAAGAAAGTTCATCGGAGGAAAGGACAGTAGGCCCACGGTAACTCAGCTGAGATCCACAGACGAGACAGTGGATAGTTATACACTCCACAAAGGTTGGTGTTTAAGAAGACTGAGAAGAAAAAAAAACAACATTGCTGAAAGAAAGTTGTAAGGAGAAGCCCCTTTAAACTTTTCAAGACACCAAAGAAGGAAGGCATTCCAGTCAAATTGATCGAAATGTAACTTTTTAAAATCTATGGCAAGACTTGTCAATTTCTGTTTACAGATAACTCTCCAGCCAGTTTGATGGAGACTGAATTAACTACATTAACTGTTAAAATAAAACAATAATAATCAGTGTCTGCCAAACAGAAATGTAAATAATCTGTGATACTGGAATTAATGGTTGGTATACATTATAATGGTATTATTTCCTTGGTGTGGACACTGTAGATGTGAAGACCCCAGACCCACATTATGTTTGTCCTCACATATCTATTTATTGCAACATCTTGCATCTATTAGCCCCACACATCCAGTTGCTTTTTAAAACCATGTGTTTTCATCTAAGCCTGTCCTATCAAATCCAGCCAGGTGTCGATAATGCCCGGCTCTCTGTGCCTAATGCTCCTGATTGGCTGTAATGACTGGCTGCTGGTTGTTCCGGCAACTTTCTGGCACCGCGTTCGGTTCATCCCTGATGCCTCCAGTTATGCCCTCTGACGCCTAAAAATGCAATTTCGTCTCATCTTGATTCGTTCACACACACCCCACTGTTCTCATTCTTAAACAATCATATGCAAATTGGAACAGTCCTTCAGGGTTTCCTTCTGGCTGCTTTGACTGTTTTTGTCAGGCAGTGGGATAATTCATGGAAAATCTGTCAAATATGCCCTCCAGTGAGCAGCTGCAAGAAAATAAAACCAGTAATTCCAATTTTACAACCTGTAAATAGTATCTGAAGTAAGTCATTAGCTTGTAGTTTGCAAAAGCTATAATACCCCATAGGCATTTTAGTTTTTGTCTCGTTAAATAAACAAACTAAATACATTTTCTGAGGCTTTTACTTGGTAGACCAAACATTTAAATTAAGTGTAATTGTGTAGTGGAAAGAAAATTATAAGTGGGTTTCAAATTAGCTTTAGAAATAAAAATCTGACAAAATAGCTCAGACTCAGTCACGATGGTTGGAGAGTGCGTGTAACCATTAACTGGGATTTAGGCCTGACCTTTGACTAGGTCATGCTAACCTGTGAGCGGACTAATG
>NW_006802200.1:0-20619 GCF_000485575.1 Poecilia formosa
TTTTTTTACATTCTTTTCATTTCTGACGGTGTTGACAAAAACTAGGGACAAATTTCAATGGAGTTGGAAAATATATAAAAATGATTTTTAATTCAATTTATTGATACTTGTATAATTATTTATATGACTACTTATACTTGATTGTCACAATATATAATTTTAGTATTTATTTAATTATTTTAAACTATTATAATGTATTGAGTTCTGCTCCTGGACAAAGGCTTTTACAGGCATCATCCACCAACTACAATGTTTAAAATAAAAAAATATTCAGCAAATACTTGGAAAATATACATTGTTGTGCTCACATGACTCAGGTTAGTTGAGTCAGATATTTTAAAAAAATATATTTTGTGTATATTTTATTCAAATTTTGTGCTTTATCCATTGGACCTGTTTTGTCCCTATTCTCCCTCCACAATTTATTTATATTTTGTTCATAGACATAAAATAAAAAATCGGGGTCCTGTCTCCTGACCCCTCCTCTCCTGAGTGAAATTAAAGCTGCAGTATGTAACTTTTATATAAATATTTTTTTCACATATTTTTTAAAACTGTCATTATGTTGTGAGATGTGACAGTGTGGTATGAGAGGTAATTTGTGAAAAATCTATTTCTTCTGCCTTCTCCCAGTGCTAGAAACAACCAGTCAGTGGCAGGAGAGTTTTAGTGCCGTCAATCACAATCTCATGTGGTGCTGCTCATCCTTCCTCCCCCTTGATTTGTGCCGTGCTGCAGCTAGCATAGCACGGAGCTGTGCAGATTCAAACTGTGAATGCTCAGTTCAGTTAGCATAGCTACCAATGACGGCAGATAAACGGTTTCTCCCCCATTTGCACATTTAGCAGTGAGTTGCTATGGAAACGATCAGATCAGTTCTGCATGAGTCAAGCTGAAATAATGACTAAATACTTAAATAATAAGTAATATTTTTTACTTATTTAACATGAAGAGATTAACAATAGACTTCAATATGATTGAATTTTTGCGTTTGTAGTTTTCCGTACCTGCTGTGCTATTATTTTTTAAACACAATCCTTTGGTAAGCTAACTATAGCGTCGCACTTTGAGCTCACGTCACATTTTAAATATTTATACACAATACATTCACATACTATACCGTGTTTTCCCGAAAGTAAGACAGTGTCTTACTTTCTTTTTATCCCCAAAAGCCCCACTATGTCTTACTTTCGGGGTATGTCTTATATTGGAAAAAAAAATGTCGAATTTTTTGTGTGCATTACCGCAGGAGGCGGGTGACGTATGGAGAGGGGGACGACGCGGTGACGTATGGAGAGGGGGACGGTGCGGACGTGGGCAGGAGGCGGCGCGCAGCTAGATGAGAGGTTTTTCCCCGAAAAGTATGACATATGTCTTACTTTCGGGGTACGGCTTATATTAGCCGACCCCCCTGAAACCCCCGATAGGTCTTACAATCGGGGGTGTCTTACTATCGGGGAAACACGGTATTATATGTAGCAGAGTGGAGAGGCGTTGTGTCGTAGTGGCCACCAGAGGGAGCTGTGTGTGCCGGCTCGTTAGAGAATGGGATGAAAACCGTTAGACCTATACAAGCAGCTTTGTCCTGCTCGCTGCGGTGTGCTAACGTACCTAACGGTTTTCTACTGTCCTAAAACAGAAGATTTCCGTGACGAACTGTGGAGCTTGTTCAAGCTACGTGAGGAACTGTGGGGCTGGGTATGTCTTAACATATTGTGAGTTTCTGTTAAATGATATCTGGTTCTAGTTAAACAATAATCTGTTATTTTACTGAATGTATTGTAACCTCTTTTGAGGACTCAATAAAAACACACACAGGGTCGGATAGCCAGAACATTCCCCCCTTTAATGGCGGAACACACAGGTCTTTTCATTTGGACAGATAGCCTTTTCACTAACGGTTCCCCCTCTTCTCTGCCGCTAAGCCTCATGGGAAAAACACATAACAACATAACAGCACCCTTTAACCGCTACAGTATGTTTATCTGACCTTTCTATACAGCGCCAGTTAGGGTGAATGGCCCGTTGCCATCTGCGATTTTGAATTGTAAGCAGAGTTTACTATGCGAGTATTTTGAGATGTTACACTAGGTTGATCATATTGTAAGAAGTCTGTGTGATTTTATTTCTTTTTTTATAGAAGTGTGCCTGCTTCAGTTGTTTATGCACTCAGTTAAAAAAAAGGGATTTATTTGATTCTTGCTATTCAAGTAGCTGAAAATTTTTACCGAAAATTTACCATTCTGTATAACTCCAAATTAATTTAACAATACTCTTCTTCTATTAGAGTAAAAAAAAAAAAAAAACAAAACAAAAACATTCATAGCTTTGTGTCTGGGTTCCTCATTTTACCAGGCTACATATATTTACAATATGTTGAAAGCAACATTTCTACACTTTAATTACTCGTCTGTTCTTATCTGAACGTGAACCACAACAAAACTTCTCTGAAACGGTTCAGAAAGTCTAATTATTATGACTATAGTGTAAAATAAATAATAAAGCACAAATTATAGAATTAGACTGAATAGATCTGCCCTTGTGGATTTGACTTTTTTTTCAGTTCTACGGCTGATACAGATGTAAATATCTTCAAAAAAAACTATTTTGAATAAAGCGGACTAAATAAAAGCTAACTTTAACGTTTTTGATTTGTAGAAACTAAATCCGTTTTGTTTTAGCTCAAATTTCACGTGCCCTACAATACCCAATGCTCAAATGATGACATCCCTTAATCCACGCCCCCTGAGAACAGGAAGTGTCATGTTTTACTTTGAACGGTCTCTATCTGACCCCTTTGGCCTAATCAACATGAAACTGTGTCCACAGACAGAAGAAATGTGGGTGTGATGTGGATTCCAACCCTGACCGGTTTCGATGGAGTAGGTGGGCGTGGCGAAGTGACCTGTCACGCCGTTGCCATACGTTTGGCTCTAGATTCCACGTGTTTCCACCGAGCTACACCAAATTTGGCATGAGCGATCCTGGTTGGATGCCTGATGATCCTATATCATCCAACATCTGACAAGGGCCTTTCGAGTCTGCTTGCAGCTTTAATTTTATTTCTGTCTTGGCTGCAAGGATATTCTCACTGTATATTTACCTTAAATAACAGATTTTACCCCCACTAAATCTGACAAAAAATATGGAACGTCATCTTATTGCTTTGATTTAAAACTAAAAAGTAAAACTTATTCTTATGTCTTGAAAATATTGCAGTTTCTTTTGCTATCCTCATCTAATAGCCATGCAAGTAAGGGATACAATGCTTTAATTAAATCATTGTTTACTGTTTGATATTGGCAAACAGCACTCAGTACGGATATGCCGCTGAAACTACAACTTCTTGGATTCATACCCTATAGATCAACTTCAATTAAAGCAGTTCTTCAAGTCCAGGTACCCTCTAGTCCTCACGAAAAGGTCACCTTTGCATAAAGGAATCATCTTTAGTCAGTCAGCAGTCGACTGCTTAAGATAATGGGCTGCTTGTAAAACTCAAGCTGTAGTTTTAAAACAGCTTTATCTTAATAGGAGTAGGTGGTAGTGGTCCTTTCCACGCCGTGACTCGCTGATATTCACGGCCAAATGTGCCCGTTTTGTAAGCAGGTGAAAACCGTTGCTGTCTTCCTTCAGCCAATTGGCATGCAGCAACAGGAGGGGGTGGGGTAGCGCTGCGCTACTCTATGCTCCATACAGGGAAAGAAAACCCTCCTTACTCTGACGCTTCCTCTGGCATTAAAAGGATTTTAAACAGGGTTGCTTTCTTATGGAAATTTTATTTAGGTTTGAAACTTTTTAAAACTTTGTGTTCCTTGGTAGAGGCAACTGGTCTTTGCCTATCATATAAAAATGCATCACCCTGGATGATATAACTGTTTATATTTACAGAGTTGGGTGGTAGATACATTTACTTGAGTAAGGTTTTGCAAAAAAAAAAAAAAATAATAATTACTTTTACTGCGCAGTCTCTGTATTTGGGTCTCCAACATCACCAAAACATGTCAGGATAAGATGTTAGTCAAAAACTCAAAGGGGCAGAATAGATGAATACACAAGTAGGAACTCATTTTGTCAGCACTACAGTCAACATGTCCACCTGACAGATTCACAGAAGAATAAGGAAATTTTAACGATCATGTGTCAAAAATGCCACTCAAGCCAAAGATAAGTTTTGATAGAATATTCGGCATCACCTGTCTGGTACCAACCATGACCTCTGCCTACCCTCGCACAAATCCTGTCCAATAAGGAGATTGTAATTTCAAGATAGCCACAGCTAAGATTATTCAAATAATTATTGATGCACACTGATGTTTCCAGCCTTGAGGAGAAGTTTCACATTTTGTCACACACACACAAACACAGACTGCAAAGGACAGCTTAGCTCAGGTAGTGCTAAGCAAACTTGGCAGCGAGCCTTGGCACATTTACAGTCTTTTGCTATCAACACAGTCAAGCTGAAGGCTGATCTCACTGTGAGCTAGTGAGGAAGGTTGTCCTTGGCAAACTGGTGTACCAGCTACATACAAAAAAAAAAAAAGAAAGAAAGAAATTATTCTTTTCCTAGATTCGAAGGGCTCACCAGTTGGTTTAGGGTTTTATTGATTCATACATGGCAAAGCGACAACCCTGTTACTTTGGCAGGCGATGGGTGGAAAAAGAGGAGGGGAAAAAAACCAAAAAAAGTTAGTTGGAATGAGCAACAATCCAAGACTCACGGAGCAACAGATGCTGAATATTGTTCTCATTTATTCAGGGCCTGCTGTGTTAATGGCTGTGTAAATCTGCTGGTCTCTCAGAGTAGCAGAAAGCAGCTCTGGCAGGCCTCAACAATGGAGCCTAATTGGAGATAAGCCTGAACAACAAGCCTATAGTGTAGCCTCATAAATTACAGCTTCCAACACATCCCTTCATTCTTGCTCCACTTTTTCCTTTTTTTGAGCAATTCCAATAAATTCCAACCCTAAGTACAATTTAAATCTTTAACTCAAACGCCGTGGTCTGTCATTCTTTGCTTTTTGGTAGGTCTAAATTGTTTTCATCCCATTTGGTAATATCGCTATCTTCCAGTTCTCCATTCATCCCCCCATTTCTTCCCCTCTTTTTTTTTTTTTTTCTTTACTCCATGGCCCTGGCTTCCCCAGGATTGTAAAGAGGACTGTGCAGATTGAACAGTAAATTAAATTAATGTAGGCCATTTCTCAATCATTTTTCATCCTACTAAAATGATTAAGGCTGACGTAAGAAGTTCATTAAAACAGAAAACATTAGGCTCATTAAAAAGCCATTAAAACTATCGCAGAGAGGTGATTTATGCTGGAGTGCAACTGGGGGAGGAAATGACTGGGGAGAGAAGGGCGGCGAGGGGGCGGGGTGGCTGGGTCCGAATGGAAGGGGATGGGAGAGATGAGGCAGATGATGGGGAGTCAGCTTTTTAAGAAAGGAGGCCAGTAAGAGTGCACTCTGATGAATGCAAGAACTGTGGCAAATGGAAACAGTGGGTGGCAAGCATTAGCTTTTAAAGGCCTGGGTTTTTCTTTTTCTTTAGGTAATAAAATATGTTTATTTTGTTTTTGTTGACAGCGAAACATTTTCTCTTAATTTCTTCAGCTCAAGTTATTGAGTCAGGCTACTGGTTTAGCCTGTATTTTGCTCTTATAAGTATTACTGTTCTAGATACAAACTCACTGAGCCACCAGCCAAAGAAGAGGAAAAACTAGGAGTCACACATGAAGCTAAAAGCATAAACAACATCACACCTTTTGCTGTTTTGTCGTCAAAATGTGCGCTAAAGCATACATTTTCTCTTGGCTCCCGTAACTCATTGTTTCCTGCATCACGCTGATGTGATTTCTGCCTGTTTTCAGCTTTTTTTTTTCTTTTTTTTTTTTTGGTCTCCTGGATACCATGAATGGTAAATGATGTTGCCTACGTGAATCTTTGTAAACATCCCCGGATGCCGTTGGCTGTAACTGTTCAATGGACGTGTCAATCATCCAAACCGGCCGACGGGTTCCTGAGAAGCTGCTCTGCACGATGTACGACGTCTGACCGCATTACTGAACATTTTTTTACACACAGGGCGCAGACTGGATGGAGGGTTGTTTTTTTTTTTTTTTTTTTTTTCCATCTTTTGCATCTTATGACGACGATATCAGGAAACATGAAGAAGATCTTTTCCCTGCTGTGGAGGATTTGCTGGATATGTAGGCAGGTGGTATTGAAGCCAGTCTGTGTCCTCTTGACTTTTCCTCAGAAGGGAAGAGGTCACACTATTGTACCCGTGGTATAAAACTACTTAATGCTTTTTATTAATTCTCTGTGAGGTTATGTATAGCCATCTTATTTGTTACGCTCTAACGTTGTAAAACCGTTTTGAATGCTGACTTCTTTGGTACACCGCTGTTTACTCAGCTGTGTTTACTCTACTCATGTTCGTCTCTTCTGAATTGAGAGAATATATTTTTACTGCATATATTATTATTTCATATGTCTCTCCTTCAAATGATTTCACATTGATGAAAATGAGCATCATGACACGTATCGGTGCTGAGCTAAAAGGCTGCATGTGATTATTTTTGCTAAAAATCTAGTTAAAGACAGATTGCCAATTTTTTTTATTATTCTACATTATAGACAGAATGTGAATACAAAAATATGGGGATTCTTAAGCTGCTTTCGTACCGTTTCCTATTTTGCAACATATGCCTGGAAAAAAAAAGAAAGAAAAATGCTGTGTTCAGTGTCCCACTGCATCAGGACAAAGTTTATTACTGTTTCTATGACAACGTCACCATCTCATTGTGTGTTTTATTTAATCAACTGATCATCTGGGAATGATATTTCAATACCTTACGAGTGCCTCCAAGTGATAAGATAATGATTGGACAAATTAATTGGAAAATGACCCGTAGCATGGGTTACACCTTCAGCTTTTAATCATTTGCATTTTAAGGTGAGCAAAGCTTCGACTTAGCATAGCGTATTTTATTGGGCCGTTGCCGCAATATTTAAGTTGACTGATTCTATGACAGAGGGAAATATGCTCTGTCATAGGATGTGGAAGCTTATCTGGTGATTGTCTTGTGGATGCTGCAGGATTACAGTTTGAAAGTGCTTTTTTCCAATCCTGTTGTTTAACGTTATTATATTTATGATATGCAACAGTATGAAAGTGGCAGTTTACTAAGTTACCACTTTCATACAGTTTATTTGTAATAAAGTGGTAGTTTACTAAAAAAAAAAATATTGCTGAATTCATTGTTCAATTCAATGCCATGGATTGTTTGATCTTCAGGTAGATGGATCATCACGTCTCTTATTGTTTGTTGATTTAGAAAAACATAAATGCTAATCTGAACTCTGAATGTCAAAACAGCTGAAAAGGAAAGAAAAATTGATAATCAGATAAGTGTTAAAAAAATTAAGCTGATTTTTCTGTAACATAAAGCCTAATTTACAACTGGTTCATTACATAAGAGGCATATCTTTGAGATCTAACCACATGGAGGTACATTATATTGTGTGAAAAAGTTAGAGCCAGTTTAAAACATAAGTCACATGACAAACACATATGTAGAATTAGGCTTTTGATTTGTTATAATGAGGCATTTAGAGTGGATGTGCTTCATTTTTGCTGCTAGGAACAATCATTGCATAATTTCGACTATGTATTTTTTTTTAGGTTCATGTTCTTGTTGATTTTTATAACCTGTCAAAACCGCCGTTTATAAATAAATAAAAATGGAAGTTAATGTGTATTGCAGCATGCAAAGACTGAGTTTATTTTTATAGCTTAAATGCTATTTTTCATTAATATTTTGGTCAGCACCTCCTGACAGTTTTGAAAAGCAAAAGTCCAGATAAAAAAGTAAACACTTACAGACTATTGACATTTGATATACCACAGGCAGATTGGCACATTTAATCTCCACAACAGAACGCAAACAGGCAACAAGCAAGTTCAATATTTAAAAATGACCCACATAAGTTACTGTCAGACTTCAGTAAGAAGCAACGAATGAGAACAGAAATACAGGAAAACCTCGTTCTTTTTTCTTTACGTCTGCTGTACTAGCAAGAAAACGGATAAGTGTGGGTTCACCAACCCGTGTAAAATTTTAGGCAGCAGTCTCCTTAAACCCTTGCAACTTATGCGTTGCACAGGTTCACACCTCATGTCCTGTCCTTTGCCTTGACAGTACAAACGGGGAACGTTCAACCTGCTGCGGTTGCGACAGAGTGATGGAAAAGGCAGAGTGGTTGAGCAGAATGTTTTGAAGTTATTTGGAGGAGCGGGCAGAGGTTCTGTTTTGGTTAGAATTTGGCTTCGTCTGCTCGCCCAGCTGCCAAGGGCTCAGTCAACGGTCAGCCAGTTTTCTTGAGCTCTGTTCACAGAAAGACACTCGGCAGATTGGGTAGTTTGACTCCGCTCACTCTCTGTCCAGCTGGAGAGAATGTGTTACTAATAAGCGAGCCGCTATCGAGCAGATCTAACTGTGATGCTGATGGTTTGTTACCATTATTTCTTTTAAAATTGGCTTAGAAAGGAGGTTGTGACTACAAAAGACAGCCACCAAATCAGTCTGTTTTTTTTCTTTTAGTGCAGAAGTCTTTTGAGCTGGAAGCTGAGCTCTGGTGTGTTTTGGCACGGACACACGGATTTGAGAGATGGTTCTCCATGGGTTAGGCTGGTTCCAGTGCATCTCGTGGGCGGTTGATTAGACTGAGTTTTATGGGAGTTTGGAGGCTGGATAAATAATAATAAATAAATAAATAATAATAATTCATTATTTTTTATATCCTCTCTATGTTTTTGCTTGCATGAACTTTGTCTTACTGTATGTCCAAATATTATATAGAGCTAGCATTACTTATCAAAAATAAATAAATAAATAAATCCCTCGCGCATTATCCATTCTGATGCTCTGATTTATTCACATATTCGCTACTCTCTTTAAATATTGAAATGCATACATATTGTTACTGTCAGATGCATAAAGCATGCCGAGCAGAGTTTGAAGGAATGGTACACTGCAGCTCTTTTGCTCCCTCTAGGTATGCTCAGCTTCACACTGTCCTTTGAAGAAAAAAAGAAACCTTTACTTTACATGCAAATGGGCAACTGTGATTTCAAATAAACAAGCATATTCCGATTTAATGCTAATGCTCTCGTGCTTAAAAGAGAATTCCAAATGTGGCAGGCGCGGGGCAGCCGACGCTTTTAACATGAAGGGATCCTGTTGCCGACTCCCTAATTGTGTGCAAAGCTGCCAACTGTTTTTTGTCATTGCTTGTTTATTGTCTAACCATCCAGCTGACAAAGAGATATTTTGATTTATTGGCAAACAGCTAGTTAGCAGTCTGCAGCCACGAGCGGAGATTTGGTGTGGGTTTGCGTGTTGCGTGCGTGTTTAAGCGTGTGTACAATTGAAGATGCTGTGTGTGTGTGTGTGTGACTACTTTAGCTCCATACAAAGAGAATATATAAAAAGCTTCTTGATGGCCTCATAACTAATCTTCAAACTGGGTTACAGTTCAAAGCTATCCCATTGCTCCACCATATTATAACCCTTCAATTAAATGTATAAATTCATGTTGGTGTGTATACAAAGAGAAACAGTGAGTTGATGTGGGTTTTTTTTTCCCTCCCCTCATTCTGATGAAAAATTTACACAAAATTACAAAAAAAAATATTTGTACATATTTGGAAAGTAAACAAAAAGTCCCAAACACTGTCGGGACATGTTTATTGTTTACTGTTGTTTAAAGTTATTGAAGAAGTTCAGTAGGTTTGTCAGACCTAAAGCATCTGTTGAATTGAACTTATGAACAGTGAGTTTCAAAAGTAAAACTTTAGCGTTTTCACTTTTTTTTTTCACAATGCAAAGCTGATTAGACTTCATTTGGATTTCAGGAAATGAACCAACACAAAGTGTTGGATATTTAGGAAATGTAAGGAATATTTACAAGAATAAAAAAATAAAATAAAATAAAATACATCTGAAAAATAAGACATGTTAGCATCCAGCTTAGTTGGTCATGAAACATCTAAGAAAACCCTCTTTAAGCAATGTCTTCCTGAAGTCACTGTATTATTATTAAACAGATCTAATCTCCTTATAATCTCCTTATAAATACAGCTGTTTAATTTATTAGAGAAGATATGTTAACAAATAGGATTATGGAGGCTGAGGAAGACACCAGACATATCAGGGAACAAGTTGTGGAGAAGTTTGAAGCAGATCTTGTTTATGAAACCATATCCCAACCTTTAAAGCACTCAAACGCATAAGATGAAAATAAAAAAAGAAATAGGTCATTTTTGTAAACTATCAGAATAATATCAAAACTTGCATGTTGGGAAAAGATAAGACTAATCAGAAAAGCAGCCAAGAGGCCCATGGTAACTCTGGAGGAGCTGCAGAGATACACACCACTGTTGACAACTACAGAAGGGACTCATTGTTGAAAGAAGGTAATAAAAAGTAGCATTTAAAATTTAAAGCACCAAGCCATACAGGATACAACAATCCATTATAGAACATTATAATGGATGTGACCAAAGTGCTAATGCAAACTATCACTGTTAGATCCCTGCTACTTAAAGCTGATGTACCAACAAATCGCAGTGTGCATCATCCAGTGTGACTTGGGTGTCAATCAAGACATTTTAAGATGATGTAAGACTTTTAGTTCAACAATAATCATGCAACTACAAACATCCTGATTATTATTCACCTTGTCCTATCACAGGATACAAGAAAGATGCTCCAAGATAACAGTCGACGTGTGCTTGCAGAGCATGCTGCTGGGATTACAGAACCAAATGGGCAATGCTTTCAATTTGCAAGATAGATCTGAGCAATGCATTGGGGGGAAAAAAAAAGAAGAGAAATTTCCAAGAGGGGAAATCTTCAATAGGCCTAAGCTCTTTGTCGTGATGCTCAAGCGTGGCACATATTAGTGTGACATATATTCCTTGAGCACATTGGATGTTTTAAGTGCATACCCACCGTAAGCAGCTGGGGTTTACCTTGAAGTGAACAAACAACAGCCGCCATCCAAAAGGCCCCTTGAAGTGTTCTTTACAAAAAACTGAAGTAGTTCTGAAAACTAATTATAAAGTTTGTGCAGGACAGAAGAGAAAGGTTGGCGAGAACAGGCACGCATCTTCAAGCTTGTTATAGCGATCTTCTGTTGGGGATATTTCCTTTTTTTATTTGCACAATGCAACAGAGTAGAGAACCTATTGACATTGAAAGATACAAAAAAAAAAAATATATATATATTATACGTGGCTCAAGTATTTTCTAGAGAGGAGTAGAATATTTGTCGCTTCTTGAAGTATGACTTATTTTTTCCGAGCTAAACACCAATCTCCAGTGTCTTCTTTAACAAGCTTCAAAATCCTCTTAAGCAGTAACTGGGGAAGCATGAATGGTGGATTATGTGGAGCTTTTTCTACCAGTAGGCTCCAGTTCAACACCAAGACACAACTACTCGTTAAGTCAATTCCCCCTTATATTCATTTAACCACACACAAACCTTGATGGACCAAAAATGCATTCCTTGGATAGCATGATGCTGCTGCGTTGATGATGCATCAACAGAGAAAGATGTTATAATAGCTACATTAGGATTTAAAAATGAAAACCTTTGGACTGATGCTGGAAAATAATCACGGCTGTGGAAATGCCATCTCGTTCGAAGGAATTAATCACATTTATCAGTTTCATGCACGAGTAAGAAAACCATGGGTTTGTTTCAGAGATCTCCCTTTGCTTGTGTTCGTTGCCTTCCCCCCTTTTTATAATTTCTGCTTCTTTTCTCTTTTTCTCCACGCCTTTGCTTTCAGTGCATAATTTATTCACAAATCCTATGATCTGTTCAGCTCCACAGCATCCCGTTTACACATGAATTATGGAATTGGACAGTACTCGACATCGTTTCATGCTGCTTCTTACATTCTGTTGCCTCTGCTAGGAAAACCATTCTCAGAGTGGGATATGATACTTTCTTTTGTCGTTGTAAAATCTGATGCAACATTTGCTTACAATGGAACGGCGTGCTTTCATTTTATGCGCGCGGCTTCAATATTGCAGTGGGTAAAATAATAGATACACCTACTACTCTTGTGTTCAACTACAGCTCCTCGATTCTTTGCACACAGATGAGAAAGATGCACCTGATCTCTACGGAGTTAAATCATTGGCTCTGCTTGCGTGTGTTAATTTAAAGCTTTGCACAGAAGCCGCGGAGCGAAATCATTCTTGGCATCATTGTCATGGCTACTGAGGGTGTATTCTCTTCTGACATTTTTTATTTTTTATTTTGTCTCACTAGAAGATTACAGCTGAATCCCAGAGTAGCTGGTGGACTCGGAGGTTGTTTGCCAAAGTATCTGAGAGAAGCGGCGTGGTGGTCAGCATGAAATGAAAGTCTCTACTGCCCTCACAAACTAACACGCATGCATGCGGTGTATGGCCAGTGGACTCCCTCAACCCAAAATGACTGACATGCATGGCAAGCTTTCACTTTAATGAATTAGTCATAGCTGTCATCATCAATCAATCAGTCAATCCAATCAATCAATCAATCTTCCAGTTGCATCAACAAGATTCCCACAGAGCTATGCATAATGCATGGTCCGCTGGCGGAAAAACGGAGGAGAAACGGCTTGATTCATATGCATATGTTTGCGTACCGCTCTGAAGTACCTGTTAGGAGTTTAAGAAGCTTCAAGGCTCTGGCGGTGCCACGCAAAATCTACACGAGTGAGAATAACCTGCAATGAGGCGACTCGAAACTATTTCGACTCGTCGATAGGTTTTCCTACTCCTCTCTGCTTCACTGTCCAGACTGATACAGGTCACCATTAGCTGGAAAACTAAATTAACTTCAAACATGAACTGCAAACAGGCCTTTTTATTGATTTTTTTTGGTGTTGTTTTTTTCCAACACTGTCTGTCATTTCCCCCCACCTCCACATTGGTCAAAGTTACATAGCTCCAGAAAAAGTTGTCTACCTCTCCTGTGCGTTTCTGTAAGTTCTTCAGAGTAAAACAGATCTTGGTTGTTTTTTTTCTAATAGCTAATCTGCCACTTGCCTTGCTATGCCAGTTGGTTTAAGTGGTAAAGATTAGACCACACTTCTTTGATTTTTAGATGATGGTGAAAAAAAAAAAAATGTTCACCTGATCATACCGTCAACTTTTCCATAACTTTTTCACTGACCCGTCGGCCTTTTTTCTTGTCTTCCTGATGCGATTCATTCGTTGATGTTCTCTAACAAACATCTGAGTTACTGGGACTTAATTGCACACGGTCGAAATTATTTGGTATTTAAGCTGCGTCACATGTTTGCTGAATGCACTGGATTTTATTTGCGGGTTTCAGAGAAAATGGGGCTGTATACAAATGGATCCCACACTGACATTTAACAAAATCCTTTTTCTACTTCACAGTTATGCGCAAGTGTGCTGATCTATTGAATGAAAAGATCATGCAGTACATTGAACATTGAGACTAACAGTAAAAGAAAAATATATACGTTTTCCTTAAGTACTGCTTTCAACTTGTATTTTTTTTTGTGATGACTGAGTTTATGTCATCATGTTGTACTTTTGTTGAGGAGAGCAGTGTGATAAAAATCTGGTCACACAAATATTCTTACACTCTGTTATTAATGTCCCCAGTAATTTAAACCCACTAAACAGACTTTGCTGCCTGAACGTTGATTGTTTCTTATATATTTATTGTTGGCTGAACGAGCGACTACTATAAGAATGTAATAATTTTGTCAAGCTTCCTCTTTATTCAACACGGTTGTCTAAATTGGTTCCACGAGAAACCTAGAAAACACAAGTCCGTCCATGCACCTTTAAGTCCATTAAATTTGAATCGCAGGTTCCCGTTTAGGTGCTAATGAGCTGAAAAGCCGTGTGGAGTGGCAGGTGGAACCTGTCTCATTTAAACCTCTGACATCCACAGTCTGCCGCTCTCTTTGCACATTTCTGGTGACATCAGGCCAAGATCTAAGGGGGGGGCTCTTCAGAAAGATCATTTTGTAAATGATGAGGAGTCGTGCAAGAAGATCAAGCTCCCCAAAGCACAGGTGTCGCTCAATAAATTAGAATATCATCAAAAAGTTAATTCATTCAGTCAAGTTAACTCAAAACGTTAAAATCGTATAAGATGTGGGTTTATTACACATTTTGTGGATTTATTTCTGGTCCTCTACTCCATAAATGTTTAGAATTTTGACCTGACGCAGAGAGAAACTCAGTTCAGTTCCTCAGAAAATTTGAACATTGCACAAGCTCAATTAATTTCTAATTTAAAAAAATATATATATAAAATATTTTTTATCTGTGTATACTGCTGAGTTCATACACCGTACAGTAAATGCACTCAGTACTTGTTTGCGGCCCCTTTCTCGTGAATTAGTTTTTCAGGGTGGTGTAACATGTAGGTCATCAGCCTGTGGATCTGCTGAGGTGTTCAGAAAACCCAGAATACTTAATAATGGCTTTCAGATATTCTGGAGTGTTGGCTCTGATGTCTCATGTTCCTCTTGACGTTATTCTATGGGCTGTTTGTGGGGTTTGGGTCAGGGAGGTTTTTATTTACCTTTTTTTTTTAACCCAACTTTTCTGTTTTGACAACTTTTTATTAATATGATTGGATACAGATCTCTGGACTGCCAGTTTGTCTTCAGAACTACTGTCAAGTAAGTAGTTCCTATTACAAAATGATGCTATAACCACATTATGACCTAAACAATCATGGGGAAAAGTCGATTTTATATTTTTTGATAGTTCTAAGCTATTGCAATCATTTAGTTTTAATTGATTCCCTAAAAAAAAAAAAAAAATGTTGATATTCTACATTTTTGAGCTACAACTGTGAAATAAAGCTTATAAAAAAATGTGGAAAAACTATAAAGGTAATCTATGCAGAAATCCCACTTGTAACATCTCCAGCCATAGAAGAATGTTTGATTTAATAAGAAAAACTGGCATCTCATCATTTCATAACAGAAACTCCAGGTGTCTCTGCAGACTTCGGCGTCCAAATGGCATGTTTACACGCGGTACGAGAGCGCTCACATTTTAAAGTGTCAGGGAGAATTGTTGGTTTTCTAAAAACACAGTTTCTGTTTGTGCCAAAAATACTGACACATTTCCAGAGTTAAAACCCCCCTCGCCCCGAGTAGCTGTGGTGGTGATGGTGAAGTTTTCAGTCTGAAGGAATAGGCAATGAAGTTTGTAGCCCCTGGTTACTGAATCATTAGGATCTCCGCATCCCAAATTAAAACTGTTGAAATATTGGGTAAAGATTTGTCTAGCAGAAGCCTGGATGCAGAAAAAATAAATAAATAAATAAATAAATAAATAAATAAATAAAACGTCACATCAGCAGAAATGGACACCTGAGTACTGTAAACAAAACACAGACATAACGTCTCGTTGCATTTGTTTTACGATTCAAAGCATTATTTTGAATTACTAGTTTTTAAGCCTCCTTAAAGGAAACTGTCATGAATAATGACTCCTTAATAAATAGTTTAAAACAGATTTCGCCAAAATAACTTCTTCTATATCTGATTGAAATAAAGTTGTGCTTCGCATGTCGGACGCTTGAATGGGAGGAAAGATTCCCACAAAGTCAATGACTCAAAACAAGACAGACAACTTTTTATCAACTGGGATTATAAATTGAATCCGACTGCATTGTATGATAACTGGGACTAAATGAGAATGGGTATGATTGGATATAGATGCATGATTGGATTGAATTGATTATATATTTCGTTTGTAAATTAGATACGTTAATGCAATTCATGTTAAGGTACACAATACCATCATAACGACAAAAATAATAACAAAAAAAAAAAGGTTCAAACAGACTTATTTCAGTCCCTGGATTTACTTTGTAAGAAGTAATAAGTGTTGAGTTTTTTTTTATGTTCTTTGTTACGGCCGACGTATCTCTCTGGAATAATAAGGACCTTGTTACAAACTTCGAGGTCAAAAAGCGAGATAAAATATGTTTTGTATATCCTGGGCAGAAAAAAAAAAAGAAAAAACTGCTTTGACTTGAATACTTTACACCTCCCATCCTGCGTTTGGTGGATTCATAATTAATGATGTATGAATGAATAATGCATTTCCAGTCCACCCACTCCAGTGAAACAAGAGTTGGTGGTGTGTAACCATGTCCATTCAACTTAGAACAACTGTTTGCTTCCCAACAACGCTTCTCCCTCTCCTCTCATTCTTCCCTCCTCTTTCTCTTCCCCTCTTCCTTGCTCTGCACATTTCACACACCTGCTTGCTTCCTCTGGAACCGCTTTTTTTTTTTTTTTGCCGGCTCCCCTTTCCATCCCCGTACTGATCATCCGCTTGCTTGCTGCATCCCATGCCCAAAAGAGAGACGATCCATTAATCAGCAAATAGTGCATTACCTTTGTAATTAACATTCAACTGAGTTTTACCCAGTAATATTTCATTAGTTTATATGCAAATAATTTTGAGCGATTGCCTCATTTGGTCTGTGAGAGCAATGATATATTGGTCTAGTGGAGGAGTGTGTATGTGTGTGTGTGTGTGTGTGTGTGTGCGTACGCTCACACTGCCGTACTGCAGGTTAACGCATTTTCATGAACTCTCTCTGTTCCCCTTGCACATACTCCTGTCACATGTACACTAAAAGAAAAAAAAGTCATACACACACACACACACACACCCCCACACACACACACACACAGGGTAGATGGTCAGGCCATATATCCTGCTTGCTTTTTAAATACATCGAGCTCTTTACTCACACCGAACTAATTTCAAATTCCTTGCACTCCATCAAACCCGATCTGACTATTAAAGCAGCATGGTCAATTCCTTGTCAGTTTACCTAAAATATACCCACAGACGCTTGAGAGCTGCACATCTAGCGGCTGCCAGTCCTTCATGTTTATTTAATCAGTGCATGGAAATGCTTTAGAAAAAAAAAAAAAGAAGAAGAGGTTTTCCCCTTTAATTCCACAAGCTCTTAGAGGCCTCTGATATGACTGCCTCACTTGGGCTTTTTATTTTATCGCCAGGAACCTTTGTTCACATCTTGCAACCAAGGGAAACATAAGCCTGTTCTCACACAGGTGGCGTTAACCATCACTATTCTGTTTGCATGCTTAACAACGAGGGGCCTTTGGAGTTAGCTTGCAACGTAATTGGTAGAGTATTTCCGGTTCCGCTTACGCAGTCTGCTAGCTTAATTTTTTTTTTTTGCGAGCTATCAAATTATATATAAACCTGAAAAAAAAAATTGATTTACAGATTAATTTGCATTTCCACTCTTTCATAGAGCTTCATCCTGTCTATATGCAGTGCAGACAAAAATACCATCATAATCCATATCAGTGTTAAATTAAATATTTTATGTTTGACGCTCCACGGCAAAAACAGAAACAAGAGGCTAGAGCAGGAACCGAGAAAAAAAAAAATACACATGGAAACCATCAATATTTGAGAAAAATTGTGATTTTGATTTCTTTTATATTAGTCAAAAAAATGAAAAAGCCACCCAATGCTTTAAATAGCCGCTTCAGAGGCTTTAAGATGGTAAATTGTGCATTTGAATTCAGCTTGTTCATTTCAGGATCTGGGAGAAACTCACAACTGATTAACGTAACATTAAGTCAACAGCAAAAGGTATTTATTTAACACTACATTTATTTAATCAGCAAATTCAATGCAAGAAAGGGTTTATATTTTATCAAAGTATATAACCAGTTTCCCGGGAGAAATCCCAGCATGCCACAGAAATTCAGGACTCACGGACGACTCCATGATAAAGGCTCAGAGACAATTTTTCTAAACAGCAAGTGCATTCAACACAAACTAGGGTTCAAAATCAAAGTTTCTAATATGGAGTGTGAACGTCAATGAGATCAAAGTCTTGTAATGTGCAATCAAATATAATCTAGAAACTAAAAGGTAGCGGAATACCAACACAGGAGAGCAGAGACCTACGTTTGCAGTCATGGTTTGAATAACTGAATGTTTTACCAGGAGCTCAGGCGTCCCAAGTTACTCTTATCCTCCTGCTGATTACAGTCAACGAGTTGCAGGTGTGCAGGAGCAGCACACCTGCTGGCTCCAGCCCTGAGAGGTGGACCAGCGGCAGGATCTCCACGCTGCCCTCCAGTGGATGCATAAGGTAATTCAGAAAGAAACAACAACCCCCATTCCTCACAGTGTAATTCAGGCGTCCCCTACCCTGGTCCTTCAGATCTGCTGTCCTGGAGGTTTTAGATGCATCCCTGCTCCAACACAGCTGAATCAAGTGACTGAATTACCTCTTCAGCTTGTCCTGGTAATGAGCCATTCTTTTGATTCAGGTATGTTGGAGCAGGGTTGCGTATAAACCCTGCAGGACAGTAGGACATATCCCACACTTTACAGATTATTTGAATAATTACCACAAAAACTATGACTCAAGTTTCTTCCATTTCACGATTACACAGTACTTGTTGTTGGTCTTTCGAAAGGTCTAAATAAAACAGATGAAATTTGAACATAACGTCAAAAATCTGATCAATCTTTATATGGCTCCAAATCTTAAGGCTTCTCTGAAAAGGCATGATGTGGTTTTATTTATGTGAGATTCTTTCTTTTTGCCGTTTTTTTTTTTTTTTTGCATGACAGAAAACTCTAAAGGATGATCTTAACACAGAAGGATAAAGCGTAGGAGTGTGTGTACATGCGTGGATCTCTATGTACTCATTTATAATGCATCTTGTCAAAGCAGCAGAATGATACTGGAAGTGATGGGCCTCTGACAGGAGTCATTACGGCAGCAAAATACAGGAGCTAACAGAAGAGGACAGATCACTCCTCCGGAGCGTGTTTGCATACGCTTGGCCATTCCATTTTCTACGGAGAGCCATGAAGGCTTCTGTTAATACATTGTCTTCTTTCACTTGACCTTTTTTTTTTTTTTAGGTTTGAATGTGCATAGCTGTTCATAATAGTCAGGGGAAAATTGCTGTTAGCTCATACATGTAAATGGAGAATGAACTCCTTCTTTTGAGCTTCATTTAGATGCTGAAACCTTCATGGCACTTGCTTAGTTTTACTAAAAAACAAAATGTAGAAAAATGTAGAAAATCAATCTACATTTAGGTTGCAGCCAATAATACACGTCTTGTTCTCCTTTGTGTGCTGCTTTTGACATGCCCAACTGTCCTGCTGCACCGGTTAAACAGAGATAATCAGGATTTTCAACAATAACAGTATAGTCAAGATGAACTGCTACAATAAGGAAATACTCGACCTGATACAAACTCCTTTCCGTTTGTGCTCGATGTAGTTCACACTAACCTCATGCTGGGAAGAGAAAAAAAAACAAAAAACGAGCTGCTATATTTTGGATGAAGTTTATTTATCCAATCCAACTGAGCCAGATGGAGTGGGATGTCCTTTATTGCCTGTATGAAAGGCTTACAAACAAACAAGGGTGTAATTGATCAGCAATATTATCTTATTGGATTCTCGTGGAACCTTTTTGCTGTGGGGCAACAACTTCATCTCTCTGCTGTCCGTCAAGAATTTTTAAAACGTCATTATTTCACATTAACTATGACTGATTAGTCACCAAAATATAGATGTTATTGTGTTCAAAATACTGACAAGCAAGTGGGCTTGTGCTAAAAATCAGACACATGGGTGCACCAGCCCAGCCCAGAACAAGGCAGGTGTTAAACTAGGCTGGGGCTCTCTGTGCCTCGGTCCGGGCACAAATGCTTTGTCATCACCTTACACTTAACTAAATCTTTGCAAAACCACAATTACTCCAGCTTGCTTGGAAGCACAACTCCCAGTCCCGACCGCTCCCTTCTGGTTTGGCCAACTGCTACGCAACGTGTAGGCTTCAGGTTGAGGACTGACAGCGCGAGCTGTGCAACGGAGTCGAACTAAAATGAGCAGCTAATGATAAATAATACCCTTATTCCCAGTGCTTAGGCCATGAAGCACATGAGATGGCAGCCACTTAGCTGCACGGTTTCACAAAACAATTTGCTCTATTAACTAACACAATGACAGAGAATGAGATTGCCTCGCTATTATGGTGCATAAAGAAGGGAGCAAACTGACCACATGATTATCAGGTGATCTTGAGTTGGACACATGTGACCAGTCTGCCAGCAGTGCAATCGTTTTGAATGTAACGGCCGCAGTTTTAGAAAGACCAATTAGGATGTAATGCACTTTAATATCACTGTCTCTTGTGCAACTATTCATATCGTTTTAATCTGTCCACCTTTAGGAAATCCTGCAACCAGAATCTTCAATCTTTTCATTTCATTAGGTTGTTATATGACAAAACAAGAAAACGCAGCACGTCACGGTGAAGTTAAAGGAAATTAATACGTCTTTTTTAACGCTGTTTGTATGTTGTTTGCACATGCATATTACAAACTTTCCTGAAACTAAAACTCAGCATAAATGCAACTGTCCTGAGAAAAGTCTTGAAGAACATTAATGGACAAACGTCATGAATGCTAACACAGCATTAAGGCCTTCAAATGTGCACGCAAAAGAGCAAACATGCATT
>NW_006802201.1:0-20441 GCF_000485575.1 Poecilia formosa
TGAAATATACTTAAATTACACGTTTTGCAGTATCTCCATTTTACATTATTGTTTTAAACACCACAGACATTGTGCTCTACATGTAACATAGGGATGTGTAATATTTCATTTTAAACCTTCTGTGTTCTTTATGATAATGCTAAGTCCAAAAGCTACTAGACCCATTTAATAAAATGCTGTTGAAAAGTTAAGAAACTTTATCACTAGTGAAGCACATTATGTAGAGAGTCGTTTGAAAGCCTTTCTTTATGATTTCACGCTTTAATGTTACTGAAAACAGGACTTAAAATCAGAATATTACATCAGACCAATAAAAAAAACTATTTTTAAAAGCGAAGTATAGACTTAATGAAAAGTATGTCTAATACGCGCTTTAGGGTTATTCTCAAAAGGTCCTTATAATCTGACAAACGAAACTCATCGGGACGTATATTCTGATTCACTGAAAATGACTATCAACAAAATAGAAACTTATTTTTGTGAAAGAAATCAGGAATCATTGTTTTAACTATCGCTGATCAAAATCACAATATTCACTTCTGTAACAGAAAACAGTGAATGTTGATACATGTTTGTTGTCTTTGGGACTTTCACCATTATTCAGAGTGCCTATTCTTTTTTTATTTTTTATTTTTAATCATATTAAAGTAAAGAATGGCTGAAACAATTAATCGTGACAAATCAGTTATTGAAATAATTGTCAACTAATTCAGTAATTGATTTATCCTTATCTACAGGAAACAGACTCTAAAGAAATCTATTTGCATAAATGACAACACATGGCAGTAAAAGCCAAAACTGCACAAAACATATATACATTTCATATTTAAGATAAAATAAAACATTTTTTATAATGATGTTCTACCCAGAACTACTAAAGTGACAGTTTTAGCTTCACCTCTGGCTCAAATCCTGTAAATAAATCTCCTATTAAGCAGCTTTTGCTATCTAATTATTAATTGGCTAATCCAATAAATAATCAGCAGGTCAGCCCTGCTTGGTGTTAATATTAATTCAAGCAGAAAAGCTTGAGACCTTAACCTTATCCATCCTGTGCTACAAATGATCAAGTGTTCACTAAAGGAATGCTATGATTTTGCAATTTAGGCACTAAACTGCCTCTTCTTATTTAAAAAAAGGAATTGAATTGTTTCTATATTTTAATGTTTTCTAATACTGTCTAAAAAAGGCTTAAGCAGTTAAATAAAAACTCAGCAGATTTTTTTTATCCGATTAATCGTCCTCCCTAACTATCTTCAAATAGTAACACTTATTATATGTATATTATTTTCTTAATGATCATAGCTCAACAAGAGATGCATGCATATCTGCAGCCGCATCTTCAACCAGCACAGCATAAATCTAACACTTTAACAAGATCAATAAAGGCATTACATCATTCGTCACACTCTTCTGCAGGATCTGCAGGATGCTTCTGGAGTCTGGCGTCGTGTTAGAACCCCACTGGAGCGCTCAGCTAAGCGAAGACAAATACCCGTATGTATTGTGAAATAATGCACGCATCACAAGGGGAGCAATTTTGAGGAAAGGAGGAACGATCCCAGACGACATTATTGTTATGAGCTGCCGAAGTGCCGGACGAACGAGCCTGCAAATCTAAAATCTAATGCTTGTCTTGCACTTATTGCGAACAGAGCGATGAAGCAGAGAACATGAAGAAAAATCCCTGTGGTTTCACCGGCCTCTTATTGTGTTTCATGTTCCTGCTCTGGTTTGGGTGTCAAATATGGTCCATGATTTATGACCTTTACCAGCGGGCTGATGTCTGTTGTGCAGCTTGTTCATCTAATTTTTTATTTTTTTTTTTCTTAACCAAATCTCAGCTTTTATACCAGAACGTCCCTTTACGAGCCAACAGTCACAGAAATGTTTCGGTTTTATATCATGTTAGTGATTTGTTGTTCTCTAAGTGGATATTTGAACAAAACGTGCTCATCTATGTCTCAGCAGAGAGAGTGTGCTGACCCCCACAGATCGATATAGAAGTATTCAAACCTGACTGAACCTTTTTACCATCGTGCCATTACAACCTGTAAGTAGAGACGCACCGATCCGATATTAATATCCGTATCGGTCCCGACATTGGAAAAAAAAGTCCTAGATCAGATATCGATGACAATGCTCCACAGTCCATAAGGGCAGATCTATTTGGTTGAATTCTATACTTTGAGCGACGTCATGCTTTATTATTATTTTAAATTACATATAGAATTCTTAATCGCACTTTCTGAACCGTTTGAAAAATTTAATTTGACATGTTTTGCCAATGTAGTCACCTGATTGTTTTTGTCAGTTTCTTTATGATTTATTTTACATTTACTCTTAGTTGCACTGACTCAACAAATTAGTCTTTGGGGAACCTTTGTTCAATCTGGAAAGACTCAGACGGACAAAAGGGGAACAATTAAAAGATTTAATGACAGGAATGAATAACAGTTCTTTGGCGCTCGGACCCTGGCAGCAAATTCGAGCTGAGATTTGATGTGAACTCGATGAACACCTCTCCCCCGACACTGGCGGTGGTGGTCAGGAAAGGGTGCTATCCTAGAGAGCTGAAGGGGAGGTGGTGGGTTGAACGCAGCTGGGAAGCAGCTGACGGCTTGGGTGTGGATCCTTTAGCCTGATTGCTGATTGAGCGCGCGGGGTGAGTTCCAGTGCTGAGGTCGGAGATGAGCATGACGTCAATGGGTGAATGGAGGGGGCGGAGTCTTCCTGTCTGAACTTCCGCTTTAGCTCCATAATTGATGCACTTAGCACCTGGGTGTCCCAAAATGGTGCACTTTACAAAACTATGACAAAAATGTAATTTTCTTTCACTTTCACAGCATTAAAGTTGTGTTGTTTTGACACGTTTGACCAAGCTTGTGAAGCTACTGGTGTATTAAAGTGTGCTGTAGTGGTGCATCAACTAAATTTGTAATTCAGTACATTTATGTCTGTGTTTAAAAAAAACAAACAAAAAAACAAAGGAAATGTTTTAAGTCAATCCAGCTTTATTTTTCTGTATCAGATCGGGATCAGCCGATACCAAACTTCAGATATCTGAATCAGAAATGAAAAAAGTGGACCGGTGCATCCCCTGAATGAAATTCATCAAGTTTGTGGTTGCATTGAAGCAAAATGTGAAAAAGCTAAAAGGGGAATAAACACTTTTAGAAGACGTGCTATGATATTAATTTTGAGTGTTGTGATGCTGTCAAATCCCTCCACAAAGCTGCGTCTCCCTCTTAAAATTACTGTTTTTGTGGAATATGCACAGCAGGAAGCTGCTGCCAAAAGAGCCATTCATTCATGGATGGCTACCAAAAATATGCAGCCACGTCCTGATGGTGATTACATCAGTGGCCTGGCATGATTCACTGAACAAACAAAAAGCAGAGCTTTTTACTCGACAGGCTTTAAAAAAAAAAATTAAATAAAAAAAAACCTGGTGCAGTGGGACTGCATCTGTCTGATTACGAAAAATCATCCTCTCCCCATCATATCCTCAATATGTTCACAAACGCCCGGCCCAAAAAAATAACCCCTCCAACCACCCGTTGCCATGGCAACTCCAGATTGAGTGCTGTGATGCTACAAGGCCACACACGCCGTTGTGATTGCGAGGCGTCTGAAGAGAAACGGCGCGGCGTTTTCTGAGGCACACCGTGACAAAAAGACGCTTCGGGGAGGAAGATGGAGACAGTGGAACGATGCTGAAATAACTTTTCAGATTGGAAACAGAGCAGCAGAATTTGGAAGCCATCCTGCATCAAGAGAGAAGACAGAATACAGACCCTCCAACAAAAAAAATTTAAATAAAAATACACATGCTTTCTTGCTCCTATTGCACACTCCACACCCTGCAGGTTACAAGCACCGTAATTTAAAAATAAGTGATAAGTTAGCCTTGTACTGGAATCTCTGCATCTCTGCTGCTGCAGCACAAACCGCTTAACTCCACAGCAACAGATAAGGAGACGTGGTTTAAAGACGCGGGCTGTCGCTGCGTCTTACAAATGATTTGTTTACATCTGGAGACTCAATTCATTTCACTTGCAAAGTGCACTTCTGCTGACTTCGCGGCCAACGCGTGAGACACGTTTCACACTTTTTCGCAGGCTCTCACGCAACACTTAACTTCCATTAATTCTCACGTCAGAGAGCAGATCCGAAGCTACAAAAACGCAGAGGCATAAGAAGTAGAGAGAGACCCGTGGCACAGAGACGGGTCGGAGTGTTTTTGGTTCCCTGCTTTTCTTACATGCGTGACTCTGCCGAACACCTCACCAGGAGGTTTCTCTAAGGGCAACTGGACTGTTTGGACCTTTGATTTATTAAATGTGAAACTATAAGGTCTCATACAGAGAGCTATCACGGTTGGAAGAAACCATCTGCTCTCTAAGAATCTACTGCCACCCAAATAAGCGTTTTTTATATGAACCACTTAAGGTTAAATCAAATATTTTCCATTTTTTTCAGTTAAAAGAAATCTCTCCTTAACCTGGGATTAGCATCAGTCCACAATCGACGGTTTAGATATCTGCAAATATGGAAAACATATTTGTAATACAAGTGTGATCATGGATATGTTGCTTATTCTGTTTTTGTTCATTATGGACCATATTTGTGTCTGAATAAATAGAACTGATTGATAAACTCAACTTTTTTTTTAGATATTTATATAGTTAGCATTATTCCCTCGTCAAAATCATAGATGGAGTGTTCCTTTTATTCCTTCGTGCATGTTTGAGAAATCCTTTCATCTCCCATGGCAACCATTCAGCTGAACAAAACACCTGGGAGGACCTAGCCCCGCATTCAAGGACGAAGCACTTCCTCTTAGCTGCAGTTTCAAAGCATCTGACCTTCCACATGACATAGCACCCCTCCCCATTCAGCTCCTTCAGACTAGCCAGCATGAATTAGCAAACACCAGGTGGAACTGCACATCTGCTGATCTCATTTTATGAGCAAGTTCACCCTGAGAGCAGGATGCTAAAAGGAGTCTTCAGAAACCCCAAATTGTCATCAGATGACCTTCAGCAGGATTTTGCCACTGTTGAGATAAAAAGGCCTGCACAGTCGGAAAGAGACTGCACAAGGTTTGACTTTCATGTAGAGTGTTCAAACTTTTAGTCTGAGAGTAAAACATGAAGGATTAGCCAAATAAAACGTTGACAAAAACAAGGTCTTCCAGATTAGTAGGGTGTCTTAATTCTTTCGTCCACAAGATTTTTTTATTTATTTATGTATTTTGTTTGAGTTAACCAAAGTTAATTTTTGGTATATATCTGTAAACCAAATCTTCCTTAAATCATAAGCTATGCAAATATATTAAACCTCAGACCCACTTGACACATTCTGCATCTCGTCTTTCTGGAGGCTTAATGACACTAAAAGGCTTTAGACTTTTTTATTTTTGACCAACTCACCTAATCCTACAGGTAAAGTCCCTGCAGAGTTTTGTAAACTGCACATCTGTGATGATACATACAGAAAATTGCTCCAAAGAGGCATGTAGAGTATTTAAAGATTTTAAAAAATGTAGTGACAAGATGCAGATAGGACCTCATCCAGTTTTGTGACTTCTGCATCACGTCTCATCTATTTCCCAGGCAAACAGGAAGTCTGTCAATATAAGTACCTAAATTACAAATAAATATTACGTTTATTTCAAAGGAAATTGTTGCGTGTTTGCCTGTAACTTCTAGACATATTCTCAAAGTGCGGTTGGATTTTTCAAAGAGCAATTATGGTACTGCAATAGAATCTAGATTTTAATTTTAATTTTTTATTTTCTTTAGAATTGCATAAGTCAAACTAAGGCTGCAAACATTCGCCTCCTTTCACCGAATAAAAGATGCTTGAAGTCACGGACTCTGTGGTCGCGCTGCTAATTATTAGCCATACGTCGATTTCCCTTTTGAGACTCCGTAATCTCCCATGCGCGCGCGGACTCGCTCTCACATCCACCGGTGTCCGCGCGCTCCGGACCCTTCACAGCCTCCCTCTCCTCCTCCTCTCCTTCCTCCTCTCTCTCCCCTCGACGCGCACAGGCACAACAGATGGTACAGTACCACAGGCTGCAGGAGCGCAAGAAATTGGCTCAGAAGTACTTTTATACCTCCGAACTTCGCCGGAACGTTTAGTCTCAGTGGAAGTGGCGGGATTCTCCGTTGACAAAAGTCGACTTTCCGACCGTGACTGGACCCCCGCATTTAGAGGCGCAGTTTGCTGCCAAGGTAAATTCGGATTTTTTTTTTCTGAAAGGCGTTAAAAAATTTGGTGGGTGCGCAGAGGAAGCGACGAGTCCTCTCATTTTTGTATCATTCAACACTTTTTGGTACAAATGGAGTGTCCTAAATCGTTGTTTGAGTGGATAAAGAAGTTGAGTGCGTTAGTGGTTATGAGACACGTTTATTTAATTTGAAACCAATTTACAAAACACGTGGTTTAACTGTGTCCGTTTCTGATAAATTTACTTGAAAAACGGTTAATTTCAACATGTCAGACGAAGTTTAAATAAGTAGAGGCATCACCGAGGATCCAAATGAACTTCATTTGGCTCAGGGGCCGTTAGTTCTGGTCAGGAGTTTATTGCAGCAGTTCATTATTGCCGTGGCTGCGCGGACGCACTTCTGCAGTTTGGTGCTGCTGCTGCAGCCCGGTGAGGATGGTGCTGCCACAACGCCGAGCGGCGCTCAGCCACCCAACCACCGCTTAGGGTCGTCTGTGAAAAAATGTTGAGTTTTCATTCAACGTTGTTGAATGAAAACTCATAACTTTGCATCATATGGAAGTCCAAAAGTGACACAATCCCATAAATAAATAAATAGATTACCTACTTGTGTCATTAGTACAATAAAATCAGTAACAAATTAATAGATCAATTATCAGGTAATTGCTTGATTATTTAAGACAATTACCTTAAAAAAAAACCCGCATAATTTTTCCATGTTATGGCTGTATGCTGTCATACTTGAGTAAATAAATTCAAGGAATTAATTTAATCTTTAAACCTTAACCATCGGAATTAATGGGCGTGGCTTATTTTGATCCAGTCAATAAAATTGATTGGATTAACTGTAGATTAGCCAATCACTTGTCAGAATACATTTGGGGGACCGTAGTGACAACTTCAATTATTTTATAGTAAAGCACAGGTGAATAAACACAACAGTTATTTGATCTATTTCACGATTTATGATTAACTGGAAATAAATGGAGTTAAAAATAAAATTATAATTGTTTTATTGTCTAAATTTACTTACTGCATAATTAAGTAATAAAATAAAAAAACTTGGAGGTGTTTCCATGTTAAAATCATGCATGATTATATTTATTTCATGAGTTCCATCGATTCATCTATTCATTTATATTCTCATCCTCCGGATAAATGCGACAGAATTACTTAAAATGTGAAACACAGATGTCATTTATTTATAACTTACACACATAATTAGTCAAAATTGTATTCAAATTTTTTCTTTATTGCTTTAAAAATATTTTTGTAGCTGCTTCCTATGGGTTGAGGAGCTGTCTGCCAGTCCTAATTAGGGTTTTTATTATCACTAAATCGTGAGTTTGTGGTTTTCTTATTTAGCACATATAAAGGACGATGAAAGTCAACAGTTTTCTGATAAAAACTTAAATCGGAAAAGAAAACAGGTGAAAGAACAGAATAAGATGCAGTCCAGAGTCAGCCTGAGGTATAAGCGAACTCTGAAGTCCTTCTGCTTGACCAGGTGCCTCAAGAGTACTTGAATTTACAGGTTTAGAAACACTCAGTTCTACACAAAACAGACGAATAATGAGATTTAGGGGCCTGAGATCTCATGATATTAAGAGGCTACAACATTTATCAGCCAAGTGAAATCTGTCTCGTAAACTGCTGTGTTGTTCCTCTGTGTGTGGCTCTGAACAGTGAAGTGAGTGTAAACTGTTATGAACCCTGGATATGAAAATGCTTTTAGATTGAAACTGTTTGAGACTCTTATTTTGAAGTAATGCAGGAAGTAGTTTCTGAGCTGCCGTGCTCTGATTAGCAGTGTTAGCTAATAAAGATGGCTAGTCAGGCTGCTGTGTAAAGAAACTCCTACTACTTTTATACCTCTTGTTTGGCAGAATGTAGAAAAAATGGTGAAGTGATGAGATACAAAGAATTTTTAAGCAAAGAATCCCTCAACTATCTAATAAGTAGCTGCTAAAGTTAGCGTGTAACTTGGCGCTTGGCTTGCTGCTACATAGCTGTTGAGCTGTTGTTTTTAACAGAAACTTGTTTTTGTGAAGGAGAGCATTTCACAGTTTAATTTTTATTTAAAAACATTAGAACCACCTCAGGGCTGGACAAATTTACCAACAATTTGTAGACTGGTCAAACCTGAAGAGAGAGACATTCCACACTGATAATGGATTTATTGTGAAACATTTTAACCAAGACAAAAAGATATTTCTCCCAAATTATTCTAATAATTTTTCTTGTCTACTTTAAGATTTTCTACTGCTTTGCTTAAGCTGCGGTCACATTTCCTAGACCGAGTTGCTCGTGAGCAAAATATTACATTATTCCAATGTGTATATTAATTGCAATCAGCTAATCTATTTGTGGATCCTCCAATTAAATTACAGTTGGTGTGTCAAACTCATTTTCATTTTGGACCATATCAAAAATCGGAAAGCTCTTAAAGGGCCGGTTGTGCCAGAATATATTGATAAAACCTATTAAATTGTTAAAATATCAATAAATAGGTGTTCCTCCAGGATTCTGATTGTTTTAATGCAATAAAAGG
Organism: Poecilia formosa; assembly: GCF_000485575.1. Lineage (NCBI taxonomy): Eukaryota > Metazoa > Chordata > Actinopteri > Cyprinodontiformes > Poeciliidae > Poecilia > Poecilia formosa. Next base: position 8,793 of record NW_006802201.1, read on the forward strand.
TCAGATTTTGTGGCGCCAGTTTAGAAATGCTTGTAAGGAATTTTTACATTTGTGCAAGTGTGTGATGTCAAATATGTGACTTTTTATTATTCACCGTATCAATTACAGACTACAACTTGACATCAAGGCTGAGGCGGCAGTGACTTGAGCTCAATGTTTTTGACCAGTTTTGAGAAAATTTGTGGTAAAGTCAGGAAAAAAATGTGGAGATTTGTTGATTTGAAAAACTGTGAAAAACTGGAAGAACTTATTGGTGTAATTTGGAGTCTGGAGGGCCACATATAAAGCTACGGCGTGCCAGATTTGGCCCCCGACCCTTGAGTTTGACGCACGTGAATTCCAGTTGTTTAGGGCCTCATGCCACTTTCCGCCGGTCCTGCTATAATATGTTAGAGACCAGCTCTGTCTAAGATGTGCATTTCATTTGTTCTACTTGTGAGGTTGGTCACTAACTGTGTATCTGGCAGCCGAGTCACATGCTTTGAGTCCCACAGGAAAAAGAAATCACCCGCAGGAGCATCACCATTATAGATTAATGGCATTCCTCCTTATGACGTGCCCTCAAGTTGCCAGCGAGCAGAGCATAATGACTTTCTTTTTTCAAACCCAGAAGACCTCCTTTGGCCCCCCAGGTGTCCCTCGAGGCGGCAGCCGCAGCCAGCCGCTCTCAGGAAACGGCAGTGGACCACCACGGCCTCCCAGTTTGTACACAATTAGATCTCCGGGGAAAACGACTCCAACTTTCCCTCGTCATCCGCTCTTAATTCTCTGTGAGCTGCTGGCAACGTGGAGAAGGAAACACTTTTGAGGAGTGCTTTGCAAATGTGACTGTCAGGGCACAAATTTGCAATAGCTGCTGATTTATTGAGGGCAATGGAGACGTTTTCAAATGAACAACAGAACAGGAGGAGAGGGATACTGATTCTTCTGCGCTCTACGGATAGATGGCATTGGGATCTGTTAGCACAGACTTACAAAAGCACAAATGGGCTTCTACAAAATAATTTTTTTTATTCAGATATTATGTAACAAACCAAAAGACAATAATGTATAATTCTGAATTGTAAAGAATCGTTTGGATGTCATTTTACCGGATGTTTGTTATGACTTTGGNAGGCGGTGTTTTATTATACTTTTTGACACTTGAAACGATGAGACCGTAACAATAGAGGGCCTTGGAAATAACTGTGAGGATTTTCGTGTGATGGAGGAGAGAGAAGCCTAATGAAATCAAACAGAGACAACATCCACCAGTGTGGAAAAGTTAGATCTGCAGTAATAAGATAGGACCCGGCGCCGTTCAGTGTGGACTCTGACTGCAGTCTCATGCTTTGAAGAGTGAAATCAAAAGCTCAGCCGCCGCAGAGGCCGACTCATTTTGACTTTACGTAACCCCTCATGCGAGGTTCGTCTCATAAACACAAAGTCTGCCTCCTTCATTTTACACGAGTCAGTAAAATAAAGGAAGTTCCATAATTAAACATTTGCTCATTAGAAGTCGTTTTCAAACAGCCTGCGGAGGCATTCTGTTTCAGAGAACGCGACAGCGTGCAAATGCGATATGACGCTCCCAGACATCTCGGGCAAAACGCTTCGTGTAAACCATCAGAGAGAATCAAGTCGACTCTCGCTTCCACGTGTTGATTCGTTTGGCGTGACTTAAGGAGCCGGACGCAGTTTGATTGAGTTTTGAAATGTCGTTGCTGCTGTTTGGTGTTGCTCCATGAAACAGAAAGCAAAGCTGTCCTCACATGACCGAAGCCGTCGCCACAGAAACGGGAGAACAACGAGAGGAACCGCACAGGGAGAGATGGGATGTATCCTGCAGATGGGCGTACAGTGTAGACTGCTCTGCTTTTTAGTGGATCAATACCACGCTCTGAGAAGTGAGAGATTAAAGAGATGAAAAGGGAGGTAGGTAACTAGAAATAAAAAACAATCTGTAGTTAAATTGCTGTTTGAAATCTGCCTGTGAGCTGCTAATCTCATCATGAAAGGATGGATGCTCACATAATGAAAGATGACAGATGAATCTAAAAAGGATAAATTATGCTACATCGGCATTCATGTCCTAAACCAGCAGATCATCAGAATACTTATGAGATTCTTGCCTTCTGTATGCACGACCAGATCAGGCTGCAAACACCAGCCTTTGGAGGGGAAGCTTAGACATTTAAGAGTCTACAGGAATATGCAGAAAGAAAGCCAGATAGCACTGAACAAACGGCAGTGGCTAGCCATATCTGTTCCCATAAGAAACATCTGGTTTCTATGGACTGTTTTGAAAATTTCAGACCTCAGCTTTTAGTAATTTCATTACTTCACCAAGAGATGTTTCTCCTTTACTGACCATCCTCGTCATTGAGATGAGATCAATATAGATCATCGTCCAGCCTAGAGACCAGTGTCTGATAGAGTTGGGTCTTTGCGTCATATTTTTACTTCAATGAAACAAATTAGTTCGTCAATGGCAAACTTCTTAGGAAGTTAAAAAAAGAACATACTTTATTTACATTTTTAAAGGGATTCCAGCAGTTTTACTCATGTTGACTTTGTTAAAACATTCTCAATAACACTTTTATTTTGTCAACTAAAAAAAAAAGAAATACTCACTTTTGGGACTGCCAATAAATGTGTTCAGTAGTGGAACTTGACAAGAGGAAATAGAAAATATGCTCTGTGATGATATCTAAGTTACATCGCCAAAGGTTCTTTGTTTTTTATTGGTTTTGTGGTGCTGGTCGATCAGGAAGGTTCGGTAGAGAAGGGGAGGATTTGCAGTAAATGCCCCAGGGCCGGGTATGAATCCCAGGCTGGTTGCTTCCAGGACCATATGGTGCACTCGCTCCACTACGAGCTCTTAAATTTGTTGAATTAACAAGAAACCTGCAAGAAAAAACGTTAAATGTGATCACTGCTCTAACGTTTAACTTCCTCCTGGTTTTACCTGTTAAAATGTTTTGTGTCGTGTCAGTGAGCGATGCAGCATCTGCCTCTCACCTTTTACCGCCTTCTGCCTGCTTGGCTCTCGCCTTGACGCTTTGACGAACAAGTTGCTGACTCAGTTTGACTTTGTTGTCATTAACGGGCTTCTATCAGAGAAGGCTTGAGCAGTAATTCTTCTTCAATGATACGCAGCAGCCCCAGTTCAGTTTCTGAGGAGGAAACAGTGCATTAAACCAGGGCTGTGGCGGGAGGTGTTAAATTAAACCCCAGGAGATACCGTAGATACGAGACAGAAGGTGTCTTTATTGTGGTTGCTCCTAGTTGTTAGAGGAAGGGCTGCTCAAGCGTGCAGCATCAAAGAGCCGCCCTGCCCACTATCCACAAATAGAAAAATTGAAGGGGAATTTTAAATGGAAACGGATTAATATTTCACCTCTGCATCGATTCATGTTGCTACTTTGGGCATTTTCCTTGGCGAGCCATTCACTTACGGAGAAGCAAGTGGTGTCGTTTGTTGTGGTCCAGATCTGACTCATCCTATACCTCTCTGCATTATAACAGAGGACTAATGTCATCACAACGCAATCTGTCACCCTGACCGCCTGCCTGCGTTTAGTCACAGGGAACAGGGGTTGATTGGATAATGGCTACTGTAGCAGGTTCTGTGACTGGTGCCACCTGGAGAAACTGATGACATTTAAAGATAAGTTTGGTTTATTCTTGTTTGAAAGTGGAACTGCAAAACAGCAAAACCAAAATACTAATAGAGTTCGAAGAATGACAGGAAATGTGTTTCCATTAAACTTGCATTTATCCAGAGCTTTAAAGGGGCAGAACTGTGTAAAATAATCTTTTTTGAGCTTTACATCATGTTATGATGACATTCCCTCATCAAAAATTTACCTGGAGTGTTGCTTTGATTCTTTCATTGATGTTTGAGGAGTCCTTTAATCTCCATGGCAACCATTCAGCTGTAAAAAAACACCTGGAGGGACTAAGACTAAGCTCCTCCTTGTAGTTTCCAAGTTTCTGAGCTTCTGCCTCACAGTTCTCCCGCAAACAAATCCTTCAGACTAGACAGCAGCAATTAGCAAACACCCGGTGGAACATCAGCTGAGTTCATAATATGAGCTACTTCTCAGTGAAATGCTGGTAAAAACATTGTTAAAGGCTTAATAAAGGAGCCATGTTGTCATGACTTCCCAAAGGCAGTGTCGGAAAGACCCGGAGTTTCTTAAAGAGACAGAGGCCCAATTTCAATGTGCTAAATTACAAAGTCAAATTTCATTTAAGTAATATTTGATATAGAACACTTTTATAACAACTGATGGTGACATAGTTATTGTGTTATAAAATGGCACTATGTGGGTGGAAAACGCATAAAACTTCCCCTTTAAATGGAAAAATAAGTGCCAATACTCACCTTAGTGTCATACTAATATGGATGTAATTTTTTTTCTGTTGTATTCAAAGAACAAAAAAACAGAGCCAGTTCTAAATGAAATCCTCATGAGCCAAATTTAAAATGTCATGGAGTCACCTTTATTAACTTCCTCATGGCGTTAAAGTAGTAACACTGAAAAAAATAAATAAACTAAAAGCTCATTAAAAACAAAGTAGTAATGAGTGCCTTTTAGACTTAAAATTTCAATAAGCTTACTACTGTTCCTGTTTCCTTCTCTAATATGTACATATATTTTTTTCTCAGTGTTAGGCCTGGTCTCCACAAACCCATGGCCGTTTAGCAGTATTATCCAACGTTTTATCCGATGACTGAACACTACCTCAGGACAGAGGTGGGAGGACGGTGGGTTTACTTCACCAGAGCAGGATGTTTTAGCTTTCATGGTCGCCGTAGTCCTCTGGTGTTTTGAGTATAGCGCGGTGGTTACGGGCCGGGAGAGAGCCGCCTGGGTGGTGCAGAGAGCCAAGTGAGCAGCGCTGTAGGGGAAACGCATGTTGACAGAGAAGCGAAGACACCAGTAAAAGTCTCAGTACGCTGAGGGGTGAAATTTAAAAGTGGTTGTGCTGCGTACCGATTCATGCTGGTCAACTTAAGCACTGCATGTAACAAGATCTTATTGCAAAGATATCCAACAAGACAAAATCCCACAGTATTTACCAGTTAAGTCCGTCTCATGAAACACTGTCCAGTTGCTTCTTGAGCTTTTATTGAGCCTGGGAAATTAAGATGTTTTTCTTTAGACAAGACTCATATTTTGAAAGTAAGGCAAAAAGAAAAAAAGAAGCATTGTACAACATATCCATGACCGGGATCATGGATATACTGTGCAACATGAACTTGACAATAAATGAGTTGTTGAGAGTGTGAATAACATTACAGCTAAATTACAAATGTATTTGCAATTTAGCAAATAAAGTTCCATTACTGGAACTTTATTTGGTAAATTGCAAATACAGTAATAAATTCAGTAATAAAGTTCCATTACTGAATTGTTGAACTCTAAATCCCCACATTAAACTGCTGCATTAAATCTGTGGTAAGTTTGACAGGGCCAAAAAGACTGGAATTAAAAGATAAAAGTTTATCTTTGACCCTGTCAAGATAAACTCTCAATATTAAACTCTAGTGCTCCAGAAGTTATACGTAGAGGAGTCTTAAGAACACAAAGTGCACAAGCCAAAGACATGACATTTGAGACAGGAAAAAATATTGCAGCATACCTCTTACAGGTTCAGAAAGAGCTGCCTGTGTCAGCCGCCAACCAGATGCTGCTGGTGTGGGTTGTGGGATCATATCTGATGTGTGTGACGCTGCCTATGTGCATTGACCTTTGGATAACTAAGGAAAATGGCTGAGCAACGACATAAAAGACTCATTGAGAAACCCACTGACATAACCTCTAAACTGATGATTCATTTATTTCATGTGACAGTTCATATTTCAGCGTTCCCCACATTGTACAGGGGAAATTATTGTAGTCACACAATATTCTACTGTTTGCATAATGTGTGATGGAGAAAGATGGGAGGCAATGAGAAGAAAGTCAAAGAAAAAAAGCACCAGTCGTAGCATAAATGTCAGTGTCTAATAAAACAGCAGAAGCAGATGTTCTGTACTGTAAAAAGAATTAGCACAGATGCAAACAGCATTTCCTGAAGGCGTAATCAGTCCTCACTGTTAGAGCAACAACCTTTTGTGGTGTCCTGAATGAACATGGACCAACTGGAATACAGATGTGACTTAGAAAGATGTCCAGTGATAATCCCCTCCTTAGATGCAGCAGTCTGGTGACTCTGAGAGTCTTAGCGAAATTATTCTCAGCACTCACTGAAAGATTACTTCTATTAACTTTTTATTTTTCATTAACATAGAAAGTACTCTTACGTCGGCTCCTCTGTTTCTTATTTTGAGCATTCTGCTCTGTCTTCTCAGACCCCCAGTTAGTCGTGGCAAATGGCCGCTTGAGTCAGGTTCTGGTTCTTTTTCGTTTTTTCTGTTGGACGTTTTTCAAAATGGCTGCCATGATTGTAATAGAGAATATGTTTGCACTGAAATTGGCAGTAGTTATTGCCAGTGGTGAGCTCAAATGTTATGTTCACTAACCACCAATTTACTGAACAAGAACCTTAGCTCCTCTTACACTAAACCGCTAAACACATAAAAATAGCGCAAGCTAATGCTAAACTGCTAAACACGAAAAAATTTGCAGAAACTGAGAATACATTTCCAGACATAAAAACTTTAGCTCTGCCAACGCTGAACTATTAGACACAAAAAAATAGCAGGAACTAATGCTAAATAAATGCATTTTTGCAGAAACTAAAACCGCAAAACACAAAACAAATTAGCAGAACATAACGCTAAACTACTAAACTCATAACAAAATGAGCAGAAGCTAAGGCTAACCATCAAGACATATTAATAGGATGAGTCAAAAACATATAATGGAGCATAAATTTTCCCCCAAGTTTTTCCCCCCCAAGTCATGAAAATGTGTACCATTCTAGGGCAATAAAAGGCTAAAAAATACCATCTTAACATTAAAGTGGCTAATGTGAAATATGAAAAACATACGGCGTGAGGGTTGAGAAGGTAATTTTGTTTTTGCTTGATTATTAAAGATTAGATAGAAAACATTTTATTTGAATAGTGAACTGAAGTGACTGCAGTGTTTGATAACTATCAGTTGGAATATGCATGGTTGGACTGAAATTACTTTTTGTATAAAGTGTCTTGAAATGTTGTGAATTGGCGCCTTATAACTTAACTGAACTGAAAATAAATCATTTAAACGCCGCTGACACATTCTCGTAAACAAGTCGTGTGTTGGTCGACTTCTGCATGCCCAGCTTTACCATATCTATGAGGAGCTCGCCTCGCCTACCTTCAAATTGATTTGGTCTCAAAGAGGCACTTTCAAAAGAAAACAGACAAAATGTTTTGAGCCATCCAAAGGACGTGCATGCAGTTCCACCGAGGCATGAAAAACTCTTGGACAGTTCAGCATCTCATGGGAACGTAGAAAAGCCTTAACGCTCCAGACATCCTGACAATTCACTTCAGGACAGAGGTATTTACGATCAAGGAGACCGTTGGCTATTTATGGATTGAACATGTCCTGAAAAGAGTCACATAAATAATAAAGGACTAAATTGACTGTCGAGGCCGAGCGTGCGTGTGGCCGTGTGCAGTTCTGATGAGGGAACAAAAAGCTCACTTGTTCAGGTGGTGAACCTGTCATGAACCTGAAGGAAGGAAAGAAAGAAAGAAAGGAAGGAAGAAAGAAAGAAAGAAAGAAAGAAACAGGGAAGAGGGTAGGAAAGGCTGGTACAGCTCACGTGAAGTCAGGCCCAAAATTATTCATACCCCTGGCAGGTTTAGGTTGAAAGTAAACTTTTAAATTCAACACGTTTCTTCTTAATGTAAGTTGTATTAACATGTTGCTGTGGTCCTGCCAGAGTCTCGACTTGGATCTAATAGAGAATCAGTGGAAAGAGCAAAAGAATAGGGCGATGGCATAGAGGACTTCCAACCTTAAAGGGGCAGTATTATGTATACATAGTATCATTTTATAGCACAATCAAGTAATTATGTTACCTTCAGTTGTTATAAAAATATATAATATATTGTATATATCAGCAATGTCTTAAAAGAAATTTGACTTTGCAATTTGATATCTTGAAATTGAGCCTCTGTCTCTTTAAGAAGTTGCTAATCTTTCCAACACGTTGAGAATGTTTCTCACACTAATACGCCATCATTAATAACATTCTTTAGAGCGTTGCACAGAGAAAGTGTTCATATGATAAGCTCAGCAGATACACACTTCCACTAGGTGGTTGCTAATTGCTGCAATTAGCAACCATCTAGTGGTTGCTAATTGCAACCAATAGGTGGTTGCAATTAGTCTGCTGTTGACTAGCGGCAACAGCAGACTAGTGGCTGCCGTTGCCGCTAGTCTGGAGGAGCTGAGTGAGTAGTGCTGCTCTGTGAGGTGGAAGCTCAGCTTGAGACTGAAGCTCCAAGCAGAAGCTTTGTGGAAATAGGCGGCGCTTTGCGATTTATAATCTCCCATGGCAACCCCAGAACAGTTGCCATGGAAGATTACAGGATTTCTCAAACATGCAAGAGAGAATCAAAGCAACAATCCAGGTCTGTTTTTGATGAGCGGATAACATTAAAAAAATTAAGTTATTTAACACAACTATTAAAAAAAAGGCTAAATGAATTTTGGAATGTCTTTGATAAAATCTAATACAATCCAGTAATCATTTTACATTGTTTTTACCTGTTGAGAGATTTCCATCTCCTTCCCTTAAAAAAAAAAAAAGAAAAAAAAAAGCTTCTTAGTTGATTAAAATCAACATCTGCTGGGGGTATGAACAATTTTGAGTTTAAATGTGTTTTTTATTACACTTTTAATCACTAGAATTACTTTTACTTCACAAGAATAGACAGAAATTCACATCAGATAACTAGCTCATCGTGCAGAGCGTGAACAAAAGTCTCCACTGCTTCTAAGAATCTACAAGACAGATTTTAAGTTTTATGTAGTTCTACTTTTGGCATTAAAATCCCTCTCTGTCAGGCACCTGAGTAATGTAGTAACTTAGAGAAGAATTTATTTACCCTAAAAAGAAAAAAAAAACAGATTGCAGATTTTTGCTACGTTTAAATACTGCTTTAATAATTAGACACTCACATCTCAACCTGAAGGAAACGCATGTTGCTCAACTCTCTGACAGCAGATTAAGGAAGAGTAAGACTGCACTGGGAGAGCAGGTGGTAGTCATGAATGAGCAGCTTTAATGAAAATCATTCAGAACAGCAGTTCCAGCTCAGACTGTATGAAGGAGACGGCAGCAAAACTCCCATTCATATGATAATTTACCTCCTCAGCGACAAACAACTTGAACGAAGACTGAAACTGAATCTTCTTAATTTAGCAATATGATGAAATTGCAGACAAACCTCCAAAGCGATGGTTTGCGCTCCTCTGCGCCAAGTGCTGTGTCTTTGTAACCAAGGCAACCAACAACAGGTATGGTAATCGGTCAGATTAGCCGGTGAATGTGGAGCGCTTTCACGGTGAAAGGCACATTACCAGCTGGATGTGTTGCTTCCTTTTTGAGGCCGTCTGTGAATCTCCTGCAGGTTTCATTTGACGATCAGATCAACAGTCGCTGCAGAACGCAGAGCTGTGAGGCTGAAGGCCCGGTTCTGGCTGCAGAGGAGCGCACCACCGACCTCAGTGGAGGTGGATGCCTCCATTAGCGGAGAAGATTCGCACCCCAGTCGTTCGTCTCACTTCCTCCCACCGCAGTGACCTCCCATCACATGTCCTGAGTCACCTGGCGCCCCGCCACCGCTCCACGTTGGGACTCTCTCCCTCTCTCTCTTCGCTCTTCCCATCTTTGGACATTGAGAGCCGATTAGCCTAGACAAAGTAAGGAAAGGAAGGGAAGTATATTTAGGCTCAGACTGCTACTATCGATCTGAAGAAGCCGTTCAGAGTCAGGGAGCTTTTTTTTCTCATTCGCGTGGGAAGAAAAGAAGCGCCAGTCCTACTTTTGTGGTGGAGAGGAAGCTTTTGGAAAGCAGTGGAACTGCTTTCTAGTGGTGTTAGTGTGTACGAGACAGGCTAAGCGTTCATCACAGAGCCAAACATTACAGGGTTTTACTGCTATTTAAGACTAGCATGCTAAACATGTAGCAGCAGCACAGACGGCTAATGTCAGCGTCCACAATCCACATTTCTAATCAAGTTCCATGAATGATCAGGAGCTCCTGAAACACTGCAGAGCTGGATAGGAATAATCATTTTCTATTAGGCGTTTAATACCATTTATCTAGTTGTTTGTTTTTTTTATTCTTGTTTTGTGTTTTTCATTTGTGATGTACTTCCTACTGTAAAGCGCCTTGGTCATCCATGTTGGAAGTTGTAAATGCTCCATAAATAAGTAATCAATCAATCACTCTGCTGGTTAAATAATCTAAATTCCAGATCAAAAACAATAAATATTGTTATGCAGCTCATATATCTATTTACTCAATAATTTAGCAGTAGGATAAGTTTTTGATGCTTACAGTGCTGTCAATCATGCTCATGTGTGCACAGCTTTCCTCTCCTCCCCTCAGCACCTAGTTACTTAGCCACTGATGAGGGTGGATAAACAGTTTTCCTGTAATGTGAGTTGTTTCTCCACCATTAGCACATTTAGCAGCACATTCCCGATGTTGATTGACAGCGGTAAGATCCTCCTCTTGACTCTAATTGGTTATTTTTGGTCGGGAGCTGTGCATTTCTTCAGATTGCATTAGTAGCAGCAATAGGAGGTAGCAGGAGCTCGATCTTTTCACAGATTATCTGTCTCGTATTATACTGTCATGACATGGTGACAGTTTTAACAAATGTGTAAAACGCATATTTTAAAAAAAAAGAAAAGCTATATACTGCAGCTTTAACTTGAATAATTTTTGACTCCCACTTCTAATAAATCTACATTTTTGTCGTACATGAGACAGGCGGGCTCAAAAATAGCAAACGTGCTGACGGTGGTGTTTGGTTTAGCTAATATTATAGTGCTTCCTCTTTTCTTAGAAATCCAGACGGAAGCTGCTGAAGACGCGTTTGTGTGTGATTTACACTTCCTTCTGAAACTTTGCTGAGTGGATACAAAGTATTCGCGAGACAAATGTGTTTTTATTGCTGTCAGTTTTTCTCTGCTGCTCTTTTCTACTTTCAGAGTTATGAGATGGAAAAAGAGAACAAAAAAAGGGGGAAAGTTTAGAAAACTTCATTGCAGAGATGTGTTAGATAACACCCTCTTTGCAACACGCTGAATAAAACAGTAAGCTGAGCTGGAGTGCTGTGCTGGACCTACAAGAGCTGGAACCTTTTACCTATTCGAAGGACAAAAGCGATCACACTGTGGGTGTGAAACATGCATGAGTGCCTGGAACAATTTCAGCATTGGCTGGAATGTAAACTAGATTTTGTGTGTACGTAGAAGTGTTGCTGGTATGGGAATGAAGTTTCGCTTGGTGCCGTTGATGAGCAGGTGGGCTTAGCCATTGGGCAGACGGTGCTATGACTCCCTCTGGACCGTCGAGGCAAAACGCCGGACTGCTCAGCGTTCCTCGCCGTGTCAGTGTTTACAGTAGACCAGAAATCTGCTGCAGAGTCATTCTGTTTTCAGCAGCAGCTACGTTTCCATCAGACATGTGCACAAAACTTT
>NW_006802202.1:0-20352 GCF_000485575.1 Poecilia formosa
GCATGGATTTGAACTTGTGTCTTTAATTACTTCAGCAAAACTCACCGTTTTTACCAAATTCTGTAGCTTTCGGTGTACTTCTAAATCTGCTCCTTAGTCGCATCTTTTCGGGGTTGCTATTGCCTCTAGTGGCTTGGGGTGGTAACACAACTAATATAATTACATTACTAAATCAGAATACCGCAAAGCTTTTATTATTTATTATTAATTTTTCATTCTCTTAAGAATGTAGAGCTAATTAAATGATCTAAACAAGACCTTAAAGTGGTTCCAGTTTCTCTGTTGAAACTGTGGCAAATTTTAAATACCTTGGGTCATTCCTGGACAGTCAGCTCAACTTTGCTGAAAACACTGACTATATTTTGAAGAACTGTTCTCAGAGACTCTACCTTTTAAGAAGACTTAGTTATCATGGGGTGACCCAGCTAGACTCTAGTCTAGAATTTGAGGGGGGAAAAATCATATTTTATTTATCTCTACAGAAGGGTTCGGTGAATGCGCATATGAAACTGGTGGGTTCGGTACCTCAAGAAAGGTTAAGAACCACTGGTCTAGTATGTCTAATGACGTCACGTGTATGCGCCACTGCTTCTCTGTAGAGAGCGTGGGAGAAACGTGCTATAGTCACTACATGGACATGCTAGATCTCTAACTTTAGTAGACTCTGCTCATTTTCATGTTTGATAATATAGCAGCTGTTCAACCGGGCTTTGTAAGGTTGGTGACGAGTTCATTAAAGGACAACACTGTGGAATTCCCAGTACCAGTGTGGTTGTGAGTTTTCTGCCGCCTCTTCTCCTTCCCTACAACCCAAACATTACACCATTATTAAATCTACTTAAGTAAAGTACAGATACACAAAAATTGCACTTAAGTACAGTAACGAAGTACTTGTAGTTCGTTACTTCCCACCACTGCAGCAGACACTCACAACACGTTTCCCATTCACTCAGAGCAAAAAATTCCACATGACATGGCTAAGGATTTGCTGCCACATGCAGCCACCTATACATGCAGGCAGGTATAGGTGGTTGGTTTTTGTGACTGGCAATGTTACGACCTGGTTTGCAGAGCCGTAACAAAAAACAGGGAGACATGGTCTTCAACAATAATTAAGCACTTTATTGAGCATCAAGCATGAAATAAAACAAAAAAATCTAAAGCAAATGACCAGGTGGCCCCAGTGGTCGATGGCATTGCCAAAAGCAGGTGGTCTGAGTAGGGAGTCCTTAAAAAGAAAGCAAAGTTGGGGTGGGTAGGCAAGACAGGCAAGAGCCAGCCTGAAAAGTGGAGCTGGGCGGAGAAGTCAGCTCAGCCCCAAGCGAGCTTCAATTCAGCTCCACCAGTCCTCTTCCCTCTCCCTCTATATGCTGGAGCACGGCTGCTTTTATAGCCAGGAGTCGCTGGGCCTTAGCGGATCCTGGATGCAGCTACTTCCAGTGTGCCCGGAACAAAGAACAACTAATAAAAAGACGGACCCCTCTATGTGAAGTGAAGGGGGACATTACAGCAACAAGAGACGGTGGTTGGCGATCGTATATTTTTTCATGGAAATTGGCTGCTTATGATCGGTGCCCGATTGATCGACACACCACTACTGTATCATAATGGATTAACAAAGAGTCCTTCAAATTAAAGATGTCTGGTCATTCACTTGTGACATCACAATAAAAAAGTATCCTGTGAAAAAGACAAGACAAAACATAAATTTAAGTTTTATCTGGTTGTCTTTTTCACAGGATACTTTAAAAAAAAATAAAATGCACATAAATTGTTTATATTAGTATATGCACAAGGATGTCTTGTATATTGTGTATAAAAGTCCATGGAGTAAAACTATCTGGGTCACAACTTTTACTCGAACTTATAAAAAAAAGAGACACACAGGTTTGACAGGAGGTGGGTGTGGCAGCACGGTGAGAGGAAATACCGAACATCGGACTAGTGGAGCTCCAGAGATTAGCCAGGAGAAACGTGTTCTTGGATTGTTGGGGGAAAGCTTGACCCAATGCTGAAGGAATTAAAAAGACTTCTGGATGTAAAATAAAGGCCACACAGGGAAAGGACCGGACCCCATACCTGGAGCGACATGGGCGAAGGATGCTCCAGGGCAGACGAACGAGGCCGCCCGGGTATACAAACACCGACCCGGTGAGACGTTTCCATATTTTTCTTTATTTTTTGCACAAAGACTGAGACAAAGACAAATATTTGGGCCCCAACATCATTTTTTTTTTGTATGTGTACATGGATCCTTATTTTTTGAGAGCATAACTGCTGACTTTTCGTTGGACAATTATTATTATTGAAAGATCTCCTTTTGTTTTGTTTCAGAGACTGTTTTTTAAATTTGGTTTTGGGGTTGTTTATTTGTAAAGAAATACAAGAGTGACGGAAATAATATGGAGATCCAGTGGAACAGCTGATTTTTGTTTATTCAATACAGCATGACACTCCCATCCGCACTCTTAAGCTGACGTGTCCGATTGTTTTTCTTTATGATTTCATTCAAATCATTCTTCCTAGTTTTGATTACGAAAGNCCCTGAACTTCACATTTTAACGGACAAAAAGCGCAACGCGACTTGATGTAACGAGTAACGGGACACTTTTGTAGAAATGTAGTGAAGTAGAAAGTATCCATTATTAAATCTACTTAAGTAAAGTACAGATACTTACTGTAAAATGTAGTGGAGTAAAAGTAGAAAGTATCCATTGTAACAGCCGTAATTGTGTACTATCTCTTAAAGATACTCTAGTACTGTGGTTCTTAACCTGGGTTTGGTCGAACCCCAGGGGTTCGATGAGTCGGTCTCAGTGGTTCAGTGGAGCCTCTGCCGCGGAGGTAAAGACACACTTGTGTAAAGTCGTTTTGACCCCCCGCTTCGCCATCACTTGCTGCAGAGGATCACGTTACATTGCTCAGCCAATCAGCGCTGCGGAGGAGCACTGATTGAAGGAGTTCCACTCTCAGCATGGATTTGAACTTGTGTCTTTAATTACTTCAGCATAGGTCACAGTTTTTACCAAATTCTGTAGCTTTCGGTGTACTTCTAAATCTGCTCCTTAGTTGCATCTTTTCGGGGTTGGTACTGCCTCTAATGCCGTGGGGGTGGTAACACAACTAATATAATTACATTACTAAATCAGAATACGGCAAAGTCTTTGTTATTTATTAATTTTTCATTCTCTTAAGAATATAGAGCTAATTAAATGACCTAAACAAGACCTTAAAGTGGTTCCAGTTTCTCTCGATGGCCAACCTGTTGGAAACTGTGGTAAATTTTAAATACCTTGGGTCGTTCCTGGACACTCAGCTCAACTTTGCTGAAAACACTGACTATATTTTGAAGAACTGTTCTCAGAGACTCTACCTTTTAAGAAGACTTAGTGATCTTGGGGTGACCCAACTAGACTCTAGTCTAGAATTTTGGGGGGAAAAAATCATATTTTATTTATCTCTACAGAAGGGTTCAGTGAATGCGCATATGAAACTGGTGGGTTTGGTACCTCAAGAAAGGTTAAGAACCACTGCTCTAGTATCTCTAATGACGTCACGTGTATGCGCCACTGCTTCTCTGTAGAGAGTGTGGGAGAAACGTGCTATAGTCACTACATGGACATGCTAGATCTCTAACTTTAGTAACGTTACGGGTAGTTTGGACTCTGCTCATTTTCATGTTTGATAATATAGCAGCCGTTCAACCGGGCTTTGTAAGGTTGGTGAAGAGTTCATTAAAGGACAACACTGTGGAATTCCCAGTACTAGTGTGGTTGTGAGTTTTCTGCCGCCTCTTCTCCTTCCCTAATACAACCCAAACGTTACACCATTATTAAATCTACTTAAGTAAAGTACAGATACACGAAAATTGTACTTAAGTACAGTAACGAAGTACTGTACTTCGTTACCACCAAAAGCAGGTGGTCTGAGTAGGGAGTCCTTAAAAAGAAAGCAAAGTTGGGGTGGGTAGGCAAGACAGGCAAGAGCCAGCCTGAAAAGTGGAGCTGGGCGGAGAAGTCAGCTCAGCCCCAAGCGAGTTTCAATTCAGCTCCACCAGTCCTCTTCCCTCTCCCTCTATATGCTGGAGCACGGCTGCTTTTATAGCCAGGAGTCTCTGGGCCTTAGTGGATCCTGGATGCAGCTACTTCCAGTGTGCCCGGAACAAAGAACAACTAATAAAAAGACGGACCCCTCTATGTGAAGTGAAGGGGGACATTACAGCAACAAGAGACGGTGGTTGGCGATCGTATATTTTTTCATGGAAATTGGCTGCTTATGATCGGTGCCCGATTGATCGACACACCACTACTGTATCATAATGGATTAACAAAGAGTCCTTCAAATTAAAGATGTCTGGTCATCCACTTGTGACATCACAATAAAAAAGTATCCTGTGAAAAAGACAAGACAAAACATAAATTTAAGTTTTATCTGGTTGTCTTTTTCACAGGATACTTTAAAAAAAAATAAAATGCACATAAATTGTTTATATTAGTATATGCACAAGGATGTCTTGTATATTGTGTATAAAAGTCCATGGAGTAAAACTATCTGGGTCACAACTTTTACTCGAACTTATAAAAAAAAGAGACACACAGGTTTGACAGGAGGTGGGTGTGGCAGCACGGTGAGAGGAAATACCGAACATCGGACTAGTGGAGCTCCAGAGATTAGCCAGGAGAAACGTGTTCTTGGATTGTTGGGGGAAAGCTTGACCCAATGCTGAAGGAATTAAAAAGACTTCTGGATGTAAAATAAAGGCCACACAGGGAAAGGACCGGACCCCATACCTGGAGCGACTTGGGCGAAGGATTCTCCAGGCCAGACGAAGGAGGCCGCCCGGGTATACAAACACCGACCCGGTGAGACGTTTCCATATTTTTCTTTATTTTTTGGACAAAGACTGAGACAAAGACAAATATTTGGGCCCCAACATCATTTTTTTTTTGTATGTGTACATGGATCCTTATTTTTTGAGAGCATAACTGCGGACTTTTCGTTGGACAATTATTATTATTGAAAGATCTCCTTTTGTTTTGTTTCAGAGACTGTTTTTTAAATTTGGTTTTGGGGTTGTTTATTTGTAAAGAAATACAAGAGTGACGGAAATAATATGGAGATCCAGTGGAACAGCTGATTTTTGTTTATTCAATACAGCATGTCACTCCCATCCGCACTCTTAAGCTGACGTGTCCGATTGTTTTTCTTTATGATTTCATTCAAATCATTCTTCCTAGTTTTGATTACGAAAGGGAACAGACACTCATTTCTAAATTTTTATAAAAAATAATTAAAAGAACTATCTTGAGCGTGTACAATCTTTTCTTTAGACAGGGATTTGTTACACATTTTATAAGTTGCCTTGTCTCATATTTGTGTCATGAAGTGTGAAGAGGTGGTGAGGATGACGCTGAGGACCCAGGTTGGAATGAAAGAATGATGTTTTAATGATGATATGAATAACAAATCCAAAGTCCAACATCCAGGCAGTACAGAATGAGCAGGAAGGCTAAGAGCTCATGACTGGTAGCAGCTGGCAGTACAATGGAGATTAGAACAACAAGACAAGACGATGACCCAACAAGGTGGGATTAAATACACAGGGAGATAATCGGGAAACAAGGAACAGCTGCACTCAATCAAGGGGTAGACTGGACAACACAGAGACTCTACAGAACACTAAAAACCTAAATAAACATACAGAAAAACCAAATCACTACAATTTGTATCTCTAGCAAATTTGTTCTTGAAAGAGAGTTGGAAAAATCAGAGTGAGCAGTTGACAATGTTGAAAAATAACCTGCATGGCTCATTGGTGGATTGAAACTTATTAAAAAACTGAAAGGTGGGTCGTTCTGTGGTGGCACAGGAGTTAAGAACAACCCATATATAGAGGCCTTAGTCCTTGACGCAGCTGTCGCAGGTTTGATTCCCGGCCTTGGCGACCTTTGCTGCATGTCTTCCTCTTTCTCTCATTACCCACTTTCCTGTCAATTAGCTATCAAATAAAGGCCACTAGAGCCAAAATAAAAAAAAAAAACCTGAAAGGTGATGCTACACCAGGGTACTCTACTTCAACACACCTGAGTAAAGGACTCTGGAGAACCTGACTGCTCTTAGGAGGTGATTCAGCTGTTGGATTCAAGTGTGTTGGACCAGGGAGGCATCTAAGAGTTGCAGGACACTGGCCCTCAAGGACCAGGATTGCCCACCCCTGTGCTACACTAACAGGTATGCTGATATTACTTAATGCCTACATAAGGATGCTGCTATGGATTATAGGTCAGCTTTTAACTCCATCAACTCCTGACAAGCTGGTGGAGAGGTTAAAGTCACTGGTACTAGGAACAAGACTGCTGGTAAATCAGGGATTTTTTAACCAACAGATCCCAGCATGTCCAAATCGACTCCCTTTACCTTTCTCCACAGTCACACTCAGCACAGGTATGCCCCAAGACTGTGTCCTCGGCCCCATCCTTTTACTCCGCGTTTACCCATGACTTCAAAGCTACCCAGAAACCAGTACTGTCTTGTTCAAATATGTAGAAGAGGTTCAAAGAGGTTCAAAAACATGGTAAACCATGTTTTTGAACATGGTTCAAAAACATGACTACCCTGAAGGCAGAATGACTGCCTTCAGGGTAGTCATTCTGAAGGCAGAATGACTACCCTGAATACCAAGAAGACAAAAAAGATAATCTTCAACTTCAGGATAAAGAGGACAATCCATCTAGGGCTGAGCATAGATGGTGAGCATGTGGAGAGGGTCAGCAGCTTCAGATTTTTGGGAGTCCACATCTCAGAGGATCTCATGTGGAGCTTCAACACCAAAAACCAAGCAAAGACTCTTGTTTTCTGAGAACTCTTGGCGGTGTGGTCTGTCTAAGGAGCTGCTAACCAGATTCTGTCACTGTACACTGACTTACTGCTCTTCAGTGTAGGTTCTCCAACTGTACAGAAGCAGACAAGAAGAGCTTGTAGAGGGTTATCAAAAGAGCACAGTAGATGATCAGATCCTATTTGCCCACAATTAAAGGCATCTACTAAGTTCACCTGTTCAAGTGGGCAAAGAGCATCCGAAAAGACCCTTTTCACCCAGGACGCTGCTGCACTTCTCTATGCTACAGTATGTAACTTTTACAAAAATATTTTTTTTAACAAATTTGTTAAAATTGCTGTCTTAAAAATTGCACCACTCCTGGTCAAAAACAAGCAAAGTTGGGAGGAGGGTCTTAGCATTGCCAGTCAACCTTGTTAAGTTAAAAAATATATATTTTTAAAAATGTTATATATTGCAGCTTTAAGTAGAGTGCAGGAGACAGTCAAGCTGAAGATCCCGAGGGACTATTAAAAACTGCCATGACTGGACACACAAATTCATTGTTTTTTTTAAAGTTTTTATTGGCTCTAGTGGCATTTATTTTATAGTTAATTGACAGGAAAGTGGGAAATTAGAGAAGGGGAAGACATGTGGCAAAGGTCACCAGGTTGGGAATTGAACCTGCGACCGCCACGTCGAGGACCAAGGCCTCCACACATGGACCGTGCTCAACCCCTGCGCCACCACAGCACACCAATGTCATTGACTTAAAAATAAAAAAAATTATACATTTGCTTTTAACTATTTCTTTTTCTTTAACTGTAAACTTTTATACTTTGAGCACTACACTTTTTTGTTGGCAATGTTACTGCTCAAGGCAATCAAATGTAATTATACTGCCTTGAGCATACAATGACAATAAAGTTCTCTGTCTGTCTGTCTGTCTTACTGTGGTCTATCTATCAATCTAACGGGCTAGTTGGCTAGATATGTGTGGTTTATGTCCTCGGATACAGTCTAATAGCTAGCTATCTTCCTATAAAATTCTATATCTATTAGACTGTATACGAGGACCTCCAGTATCAGTGACATGCAAGCTACCTGACTGTTCCTGATTTGCAAACAGGCTGAAGAGCTCAGAAATGTGCATGCTTCAGTCTTGCACAAGACTCTGCTGTTAATAAGACTGCAAGCTTGTGAGGCAGATGAGTCATTGAATTCATGTGTAGGGACACATCTAAAAGCTGCAGGACTCTGGCCCTTGAGGAATGCAGTATGAGAACCTCTGCCTTAGTCTGTTGAGTATTGGAGTTAACTCCCCTTGTGGTACCACTAGGTTAAAAGAAATGTGCTAGTAAATGAATATCAGATGAACAATGGCTGTTCAATGTTGGTGGTCGCCTGAAAGTTAATGGGCATGTCGTACTGATTTTATTTACTTTTTAATTAACTCATTTGTGGGCCGGACTGAAATCAACATCCTCTCAGGGGTGGCCAAGTCCTCGAGAGCTGCCATCCTGCAAGTTTCAGATGCATCCCTGCTTCAACACACCTGAATCAAATGACTGGCTCGTTATCAGGCTTCTGTAGAGCTGATCCCGGTCTGTTGGAGTAAGGATACTTCTAAAACTTGCAGGATGGTGGCTCTCGAGGACTGGACTTGGCCACCCCTGATTGGTCCCGATCTGCCAGAAATGTAATATAATAATCTGAATTATGCTGTCAGTAGTAGCCTAATCATCTGAATATTATCATTTTTTTTTTACCTCAGAATTTGTCATTTAGTGAAGGTAGTATCATATCTCTATGTGATGATTATGGGCTATACAATGGTAGCCCAGAATGGAAAACTAACAAAATATGATAAATAGGTCTATGTAGACCATCCTAAAGTTAAAGGTAAGTGTAAATTTCTACTATAGCTGATTAATCTTTTTATAACTAAAAAATTAGACAGGTGTGACAACCTAAACAGGGTCCTCCACAAACCCCACATATATTAACTAGAGACATGTAGCCTTTCAAAAAAATGGATAGACTTTGCCACCCTGAAATGAACAAAAAATGGTCTGGCAAATGGACTTGGAGAAAAGAATGCCATAAATATGTAAAATTAGTGTTCTGTCTTTCCTTAATCATCTTGACAGAAAAACTTTTCTAAGTCAAGGCTGGTTCTGCTAGTCATGATCAACACATCCAAGTAAATGACTTTTTGGACATATTGATTTTTGCTGGGTGTGAAAACAATTTTTTAAAACATTTTGCTAAACATTACAGCACAAACCACTTGTTATGCAAAGGTGTTTAAGGTGTTCATTTCGCAAGCCCTGAACAACTGAGCTCATGATTAACTTGGTGGGGTTTTTTTTATTATTATCTCCAGATCCACAGCTTCCCACTGAGGCAGTAACAATTTCTCTGGGCAAGTTTCACTCTTCATGATTCAAAATCATGAACACAGCAGGAATCACAGATGATCCTACTCTTGTTTTTCATGCAAAGATGAATAAAACAGGTTCTCTGGATGAATAAAACAAGCGACAAATTAAAAAAAAAATGCTGTAAAATAATGATAGTTTCTATGAAGATTTTCCTATGTTTCATGATCTAAAGCAGTACTTCTCAAATAGTGGGAGGAGGAGCTGGGGGGGCAGGTCCAAGAAGCAAGACTGTATAATTGTCCCCTTTATTGAGAAGGACCTCGCTGCAGCAAACAGAAAGGGGCAGGACGGACCACTGTCAGTCTCATACCTTATTTGGAAATGGGACCATTGCAATCCGGAAGTGAAGGGGGCGCTAGTTCCTATATTATCCACAACCTCGAGATTTTATTTTCTTTTGAAATCTGTGATATATTTTCTGCTACAGAATTTTAAATTCTGTAGCTCTTTCTGTGTACTTCTAAATCTGCTTCTTAGTCGCATCTTTTCGGGCTTGCTACTGCCTCTAGTGGCTTGGGGGTGGTAGCACAACCAATATAATTACATTACTAAATCAGAATACCATTAAGTTTTTATTATTTATTATTAATTCTGGCATTACTGGCACCATAAAAGATAAATGATCTTATAAAACACCATATTTATTCATTTTCTTAAGGATGTAGAGCTAATTAAATAAACAATACTTTTATACATTATAAATAATATCTATATATCTCCGTCAATTATAGGAGGAATAAAAGAAATAAGGAGACATGAAAAACAACATGATATAATATTATACTATACTATAATAAAAATACCATTTGCAATGTATACGTAAGAAATTTGATTGAGCAAAAGTCAATAACAAACAATTAATTAAGTTCACAGAAGAATAACAACCCAGGTTGTTACAACCAGGGTTGTTAAATAGATACAAGCAAAAATTCACATTTTTGGTTTTACAGTGCCATGTATATTATTCTGAGAGACCTTTTATTGGTAGTTTTATATATAGGAAAAAATAAGATAAAACTATTAAGTCTATCAACGTGGAAATTTTCCTTCAACTCTAAAACGATAAATCATATTCATAGAATTACATTATCAACAATTTGTGAATAGAACAAAACACTTAGCACACTATAGGTAAATGTTATTTAGTTTGTTAAGAATAATTATTGCACTGTCAATAAATGACATCTAATAGATGTTCTTAGTTGCCAGAGGAACACAGTAACACCTTCATGAGCTCAGAGGTTCAAACTGATGAATAACAAGGATGGATGCTCTCTGCTAAAGTATTCCTGCCATCTTCCATGTTCTTTCAGCAAACAGTTGAGACAGAGATGTTTTTGGTTTCACCACTATTTACCTGCTGTTATACCTGACATTCAAAGTATTCTTAAAAGATTGTCTTAGTCTGCAGATCATGTGACCAAACCGGCTGAGTATGAAAAGCTAAAACTCGAGTTAAGATGTTATTTTAACTTGAGTTAAGTTAAAACTCTAGTTAGAATGTTAAGTTTTAACATTTTAACTGTACACAACCTCAAGTTGTGTAACCCCAAGATCACTAGATCTTCTTAAAAGATAATAGTCTCTGAGAACAGTTCTTAAAGATATAGTCAGTGTTTTCATCAAAGTTGAGCTGACTGTCCAGGAACGACACAAGGAATTTAAAATTTGTCACAGTTTCAACAGGTTGGCCATCAAGTGAAACTGGAATAACTTCCAGGTCTTGTTTATGTATTTTATTATCTCTACTTCCTTAAGAAAATGAAAAGGTATGTTCTTTTGTGAGGGAATTTATCTTTTAATGTTCCAGTGATGCCAGAATTAATAATAAATAATAAAGACTTTGTGGTATTCTGAGTTGTGATACCACTTCCACGCCACTAGAGGCAGCACAGGCCCAAAAAGATGCAACTAAGGAGCAGATTTAGAAGTACACTGAAAGCTACGGAATTTGTTAAAAACTGTTAACTGTGCTTAAGTAAATGAGAGAAGTTCAAAAACATACTGAGAATGAAACTCCTTCCTAAAGGTGAAGATATATCACAGATTTTAAAAGAAAATAAAAATGGCAGACTGCAAATAATACAGGAAACAGCGCCCCCTTCACTTCCGGAGTGCAATGGTCCCATTTCCAAATAAGGTATGAGACTGACGGCGGTCCGTCCCGCCTCTTTCTTTTTTGCCTTTATTCATGCTTCACTGATAAACAAGCCTCCGGTCACTGGGTGGCATCAACAGGCTGCCTGTTCAAGCCAGTAGAAGAAGAAGCCTACACAGACACACTAGTGTAAACAGAGCTGAGGATCAAGCGTGGATCTTTTGAATATGTACCACCATAGAAGGGAGATGGAAAAGTTCATGACAGTGAAAAGAAAAACGACAGCAGGGTTTGGTAAAGCAAGTATGATGGCGTTTTATGGCCAGACTAAAAGATTTTTTTTTTTTTCAAATACAGGAATAAAGCCATAATATTGTGAGAACAAAGTTTTCGTAATACTCTGATAATTCTCGTAATATTATGGTACACTCACTCACAAATTGCTCAGGCTCTTTCAATGCAAAGTGAACTGCATGATTCAAAGAGTGTACATGCAATGCACATTTTACATTTTTACAACTACTTAGCAGATTAGTTATACAGATATAGCATCTTTATAGAAAAAAGACACTACATTGCCAGAAGAAAGTTGTTAAATTATGAGTAAAAAGTCATTTTAATAAGAAAAAAAAGTTTCGATAGTTACCTGTGATTTAAGTCTCAGCAAGTCTGCTTCTTTCTTTGAAATAAACAATTGTTTATTTCATTACAATCATTTCAGCAGATAATTTGATTCCAAGATGTCAAAAGATTAGATTAGTATTTCCTTATTTCAAAAAACAATACCAACTACAACTTCACAAATGCTCAGTATTCCTTATTTTAGTGCAGTGTGGTGCACTAAAATAACTGTAATTGTATTACAATTACAGTTGTAATTGTAATACAATTACAACTGTATTCTTGCACAACTTATCTCATATTTAGATCAAACAAGTAAAACAACCTTTAATCTTTCCCAAGTGACTGTAGCTTGACGAAAAAGGCCAGGACATAGACAAATCCTACCTTGATGCAAAATGTTAGTCACTTTTCATCTCTTCTGACAAGCTGAAATATAAGCAATATTGTTGCAAATTTTGCACAATAAATGTTAAACTATATACTTTTTGAAAAACAATAAGTTGAACAAGCAGACAAGTGATCACTGTTTACAGTTTTAAAAAGTTTTACTGTGTTAAAATATTATCTGAATAAAATGCAGTGAATCATTTGCACTTTTTATCTTTCAGACTTCGTAGTCTTGATAAAATGTTATTGATTGGGTTAATAAACTGAACTTCAAAAATCTTTTGATATTTAAAACAATAAAACAGCTGTTCTGATAATCAGGAAGGCTGCAGCCAGTGATTTGTAATAAATGTGATCAGATTTGCAGTAGTATTGTACTTCAGAAGAAGGAAGGGCACTGGGGGTGCATGAAAAAAAAGTATCATCCCTGGCTGGCATGACAGAAAACAATTGAGGAACACTTATCTAAAGGAAGGAACGTTAGAATGTTTATGTGTCAGAGGAAGTGTTCATTTCAAAGATGGAGAAATGTAATTTATTCCTTGTGCAAGGTAAGGACTCACCATTAACAGAGCAGAATGTCAGCACAGGTGGATAATTAAGTAATCCATGAATACATGAGCAATGTGGGCCAATCCTCTAACATCCAGTGTTCCTTTGCCACATCAAACCACTTGCAACCCTCCTACCCCTCGACATCATTTCAGATTAGACCGGAGAATATTATTGCATTGTAATTTGAAACTGTTGCTGTGGTGGAAAATGTTCTGCTCGCAGCCCCAAACTAATGATTCCAGAGAGATGAGCTCATTTTAAACAGGCACATCGCCTGTCACCCTCTTCAGAGCCGTTACTTTGGAAACTTTAGCTTAATATTTAGTTTGAGAACGGAAGGTTTGTTTTGAGCAGCTTTGTTTGGACTCTTCCTTAAAGTGATGAATAACAACTACATCTACATTTCAATCTGTAGAGACTCACACAGAGAGAGAAACAGCAATTAGACAATTTTATCGGACAGAGAATTTGGCGCTCGGACAACGGCGGAAGATGTGCATGCTGACAATCGCAGCGAGCTTGAACGATCGACTCGAACGAAGCTCAGGTAGGTCTTCCCCCGGGCCCAGTCACTGGTGGTGGAGCGGAGCTTGGAGAGAGGAGTCTTGAGGGAACCTGCAGGCGTCCGGAAGGCTGGTGGTGGAAACGGGGAGGAGGTGGGTTGAAGCACAACTGAAGCGTGTGGATCTGTGGTTGCTTCGCCTTTTGAAGGAGCTCTTGCCAGGTGATTGGATCGAGGTGGAGCGGTGGTGCGTCCTGATTGGCTGGGGTGAAGGCGTGGTGATATGTGATGCCGGAAGAGTCTTACAGGTTGAATTTGCGCCTAGGGCTTCATGTCACACCACATTAATTTGATGAATTTTTATTGAATGAATGACAGGTATGTATCAGTTTATAACAAGATTATAGTTCTTAGCCACTTAATTTTAAATGCTAACAGTACAAAAAGGGATTCAAAATGGTTTTAAATATTACCTATTGAGGATGGTATTTTTATAATGCAATGTTGAGTTTTGGATAAATTCCAGCAAAGCTAAGCAAGCTAATTCTGCCAGCCAGCTGAACTTATCCTTGTTGCTAAACGTGGACATGTCTTACCTCTGGTTTCCTGGGAAAAATATGTAGTTGTCTTGTTAGAATAGATTTAAAGAAATTGCTACTATTTCAGTCACTTCATATACCAGTTGGACGAAAGCAAAATTGTGTCACTAATTAGCTTGAATCGAGTTAGTTTGACTTAAGTCCATTTACGTTAGGAATTTAACTGATGCTTTTATATTTCTGGTTTTAACAGTCAAATTCTGTAGAAATGCATTCTGAGGAGGCTCGTTGGTCAAATTAAAAGTGCCTTTTGAAAGTAACATGCAAGTGGTTATTAAACATACTTGTCATTTAGTCATTTATGGAGGACCAAAACTGACATAATAAGAAATAAAAGCATAAACATATATTTAGTTTTTCCTTGTCCTTACCTCATCTCCTTTTTCTGCTTGCCCTTTTTCTGCTTCGCTGTGTGCATCATTATGTTGTTAAGGAGAGCTACCTTCTATGTCCAGCTCCTCTACTATTGGTCAATAGAGCTTTGGAACCAACGTCACTGTCAGACGTTGTGGGGTGTTTAGGTGCAGTCACTCGGTGCCATCTTTACAGGCCACAGACCAAAACAAACTATCCTGGTGCTTTTATTGTGTTACTGACTGCAGTGAAGTTAGTTTTGAGTTGGATATTGGATATTCCAATATCCACCGAGCAAACAGCGTTTAGCTCAAGGTTGATCCAATTTATAAACGATAATTTCAGCCAGCCGTTCTCCAGCTTCCTCCTCAGGGCTCGGAGGTTCACTTAGGGACTGTCAACAAATCTTCAAACAAAACACTCCTGTCAAACAAATGTTAATAAATGCCTTGCCTTGTGACCAACTGATACAAAAAAGTGGTAGTTCATGCTTTTACATGAGAAACACTACCCTCTATTAAAATGTCAAGTCATATTCAATATTTTAAATAATTTTGATCTTAAATACGTTTTCTTCAATAGCTTCCATATTGTGTGACACATTGACTAGAAATCAGTGTATAATTGTACTAAACTGTATACATGAGGCACATGTATTTTTATTCCATTTTAACTAAATTTTTATTTTTGTTACCTATTGTTTGTTTAAATTTAGTATTCCTCTTCAACAGCTTCTAGGTCATGTGACCTATTGAGTCAAAATCAGTGTGAAATTGTAAAGACCAGTCAGTACAGATGAGGTACACTCATTCACCCATCCCCATTTTAGATATTTTAATTTTTTTTTTACATTATTTTACATTTTAAGAATATGATTGGTGTTTAATAGATCACATGTCATGTGACCCACTGACAATCAAATTAAAATTTTATAGCACAATTCAGCAGCAAGGCATTTCAAAGTGCTTTATATCATTAAAAACACAAAGTCATGTAACATAGAAACAATAAAAACATGACATTAATACTTTCAATTTGTAAACTGATTACATTTCAAGTATCGCTCTAAACAGGTGGTGTCATGGTGGGATCTAATCTTCTAACCCACATGCAGAAACGCCAGGCAAGGCGGGAATCAGTTAAACAGTTTATTGTAAAATGTAAACAAAAGGAAACAGAATTGTTTGCAGGATCTGGAACTGATGACCAGCAGGGAACAGTGGAGTACTGAAGGTGAGAGAGATATGGTGAGTTTACTGGTAGTGGGAAATGTAGGATCTTGAATATTGGAACGGTCTTACTTGTTAAATGATGAGTTTAGTCTGGGGAGGGATTACAGAGGTTTCTAGGGATGGTGATCACGAGGGGACTTGCTGCTGTTACGGCAGAGAGACTGCGTTGGAGGGCAGACAGGTAAGTTCTTGATTTACCAGCAGCGAGGAGTGAGGGGAATGCCCAACTGAGGAAACTGAGGTTATCGGTGGGGCTGTCAGTGGACTCGAGCAACCAGTGGGCAACTTCCATGGCGTCATGAGGAACGGATTGCACAGGGAAAGTTCAGGTCTTGAGCCACCAGGGTAACATTCATGGAGTCACAAGGGTTCACCTGAAGAGGAGGGACACAGAGATTTACTTGGAGGCTAAACACAAGGAAACACAGAGAGAGGCCTGTTGTACCAAACATTGGTTAACACTCTGGCATCGAAGTGTTGGCCGCCCCATCCTCTTAAACTCCACTGATGACCTGATAGCTTGCAGGTGAGCTGAACCACCAGATGACATTGATCAGGCCCTCAGATGTAAGGGAACCTCCGGTTGCCCTCTAGTGGATGAAAAGGAGAACAGCAGCAAAACATAGACCACCACCCCGGATTCCAACAGGTGGGTTTTTAGTTGAGATTTAAAGGAAGACAGTGTTTCAACTATTTACAGTTTTCTGGAAGTTTGTTCCAGATTTGTGGTGCATAGATGCTGAATGCTGCTTCGCCTTGTTTAGTTCTGGTTCTGGGGATGCAGAGCAGAACCTGAACCAGAACCTGAGGGGTCTGGAAGGTTGATACAACAACAGCAGATCTTTAATGTATTGTGGTGCTAAACTATTCAGTGATTTATAAACTAACAGTATTTTAAAGTTTATTAACTGAGCTACAGGGAGCCAGTGTAGGGACTTTAAATCTGGTGTGATGTGCTCTATCTTCCTGGTTTTAGTGAGAACACCAGCAGCAGCGTTCTGGATCAGCTGCAGCTGGAGGATTGATTTGTTGGACAGACCTGCAAAGACACTGTTGCAGTAATCAATGTGACTAAAGATAAATGCATGGATGAGTTTTTCTAGATCTTGCTGAGACATTAGTCCTCTAATGTTCTGCAGGTGATAGAAAGCCGACTTGATGACTGTCTTAATGTGGCTCTGAAGGTTCGGGTCAGAGTCCATCACTACTTATAGATTTACAACTCTAGATCTATAACTCTAGACTCTTCCGCTTTAGGTCCAAAGATAATAACTTCAGTTTTGTTTCTGTTCAGCTGCAGAAAGTTTTGACACATTTATCTGTTTCAAGCATCTATTCAGTGACTGGAGGGGTTCAGAGTCACCTGGTGACATGGTTATGTAGAGCTGTGCCAGTGGTGGATCTACTGGGGTGGCAGTTGCCACCCCAAACGAGAGCCTTGCCACCCCTGTTGCCACCCCAGCTAGCGACAATGAATTCAATAAATAGTTATGGCAAATCGGACATTAAGCGCATGAAACTCTTTTTTCCGACAACATTGAATGCAACACAATGTAACCTGACACCCACTGCTAGGTAGCGGGAAGTGCGAAAGAAGGACAGAAGAAGGACAGAGCGCGAGGCAGCATTGATCGATATATTATTACTGGACTGGACATTAGTGATTTATCGCCATTGCTGTCCATTGAGTCAGGAATATCGGTGGTCAGGAAAATACTACAATCACGCAAAGAATCAGAACAACGGACGCAATGTTTAGCAGTTAATTCAACCGTAGATAATGGTAATAAGGGCTTCAGATTTAACAGGTGAGGAAAAAGTTTGAATTTAGAGAAAATATTGAACAAGTGAGCAGTGGGTCAGTTATACTAGCCTAACTGCTGCTGGCCTGGTATTGACTTTGATAACCTTAGCATGTGCTGCGCAGTTCGGTGTGTTTTGGTTCCGTTAGCACTAAACAAGTCATCAGTAGAGCAGCTGTTTAAATCAGCTAATCAACCACCGCAGTGTTCAGGCGAAAACTTATTAATAATCACAATATAGACATTAAGCCTGACAGCATAATGTAACAGACTGGATGTTCTGTTTTGGTGTTTTTGCTACTTTTTTGTGTGGGAAATGTTTGTTTTTGGTGTTGATTCCTCTGATCGGTCATCTCTGCTCTAACTGCTCGTTGACCTGTTGTTTGTCGGTTGCCATGGCAACGGGTCATACGTAATACCGACACACAGAGCGAAAAAAGACGGAATAGAAGTTGTTCGAGCTATTTTTTCTGTATTTCTTTATCCATTTGAATTTTATTACTTTATTCTTAAATTTCTATTTTTTGTATTATTTACAGAGTTTATTTGTAGGTTGATAATTGTTGATTTTATTTATTTTTTGTTTTATTATTTTTCTTATTTATTTTCTAAATTTAGACAGGAAGTAATGTGGGTCAGTCCACTTTCTATAAGCTTAGGGGCCTGGTGAAGGACCAGTAGGCATTTGGGTTTGGGGCCGATGGTTTTTACCAGAGCAAGAGAGGTAGCATGAGAACAGAGGAAAGTTTGATCTCTGTAATTATTTGGTGAAAGAGGAAAATAAATCACCAAGAACAATCAATAAGTTTGGACATTGAACCTTCTTTTGCCCGTGTCGAGAAACTTGACCCCAGTGCCTCAGTAGAGGCTTGGTGGAACTTTTATTGGATGTTTGGCTTGCCAAACAATCAGAAGTGGTTCTGTCTAGTTTGGTTCTTCACCTGTTTATCAGCTTTATTGTACCTTTATTGTGGCGCACTGCAGCCACTGCGATTCCTAAAAACAAGCAACAAAAACTGAGCTAATCCCCTGTGTTTGCAAAACATGATATTTATAACAGTCGTCAAACTACGGCTCCTACAGCATATTTAAAATAAAACGATTGACCAATGCAAATAGAAATTCGGGTTTTTTGTACAACATAATAAGCCCTACGGTCACCTTGTTACCTTTGACCTTTTGCCCATGACGCATGACGCAGTTGCCTCTCGCGCAGTGAGATAAGGCGGCTAACTGGAGCTCAACGTAGCTTGGTGAATAAAAAAAAAACGTTTTTGGTGAGTAGACTTGCTACTTGTCAGATGACAGAAAACGTTGAACATATCGTTTCTGCTTCAGCACGGAGTCGCGGTTTAAGCAGAGAGGTAATGAAATACAACAGACACTGACAGGCCTCTGCGTCTGCCTTTCTCTGAAGAACTACTGAGGGGAGGAGACAGCCAGGTGAGGAAAAACTGTTCTTATCTATTGATTCAGTATTTTTATCAGACATTAGGCTGTTGTTGTTGTGCTATTAGCTAGCTGCTAGCTAACGACTTTGCTAGCAAAGCAAGATAATTGAAAAGCTTCTTCCCCTGTACCGTTAATGATAGCAGTCATTCTTCAGTATTGTTTATGCAATAGGGAAACATCGCCCATCCAAAATCTATCATCTCCATAATGGATATATGTCTTCTAATTTCCTTTGCTGCATAATGTACATTGCATTTATTCTGGCGTTAGGTAAATGTGTCTTGAAGGAGAAAAGCACTTAAATAAAAGTCCAACAAGGATATTCATTTAGAATTAAAAATAACTCACCCTGATCTACCATGATAGATATAATGTATGTAATAAAAGTGTGTCATTAATGAAGGGGAAAAAACTCAATCCAGACTTTAAGTAAGTTTAGGGTCTGGTTCGCAGAGTATGAAGTTACATTTTTTCCCCAATTATTCAATGAAAAAAAAAAAAACTAACCTCAGTTAAGTAAAATAAAATTGTAATCAAAACTTTTGCAATTGTAATGATTTCTTTTTTAAAAACAAAACATTTTGTTTAAAAAAACTTTTTTAAAAAAAATTAAATAACTAATTTTTGTCTCGTGAACTTAAAAAGTTTTTTGCCAAACAAACTTTTATTTGCACTCAGAAATCTTTTGTTGTGATTTTGGGTCCGGCCCACGGCGTCATGTGAGAATCACAATCAAAACTTTGAGGCACAAACAAAAACTTAGAATAGCAAGAAAAAATTTATGACAAGCTGAAATAAGTTTGTTTTGCCAAAAAAAATCAGTTCATGAGACAAAAATGTGTGATTTTAATTTCAAAACAAGATTTTTAAGCTAAACTCAGTAGGCTTTTCCCATAGTGACATATATTAACAATTCAATTTTTGCTTTTGTTTTTCTTTCTTCTGCAGTTCCACATTAAAGTTTGATGCAGCTCTGCTTTGCTGAATGGACCATCTTCATCTCCACTGCAATTGTAGCAAACAGGCAGCTCTTTTTTTTATAGATTACAGTCACTAAAAGGTTGCATTGTGCCCTTGTTTATATTTTTAATAGTGTAATTCTGTAAAGACAAAATATGTCTAGCTCTGTTTTATATATCCTGCTAAATTGCGGGTTTGAATATTGCAATACTTTCCTATAACAAAATAGACCTGCAGAAAGAAATTACTAATAAAATATCTTACATATACATAGTTGTATGCTCCATTTTCCTTAGCTTTGATTGTATATGTCACAGTTTATCATTGTTTATTAAACTCTGAAAGCTGTGTGGCTTTGTTGATATTCTGTCCTAGAATGCGGTTAGATGGGCCCTTTTTTTTTGAGCACCTGGCCCTTTAGTGGTCTCTGCACGGCCCTGATTCTAACCTTCAGTGTTGTGTTTCCATTGTGATGAAAATCATCTTAACAGAAATAAAGGCTTGAAAACATTAATCTATAATTAAT
>NW_006802203.1:0-20195 GCF_000485575.1 Poecilia formosa
ATATGTGTGCAGGTCAGGAATATAATTTCTTGAAGATGGAGCCAGGAGAGGTGAACTCTCTTGGAGAAGCGTACGACTTCGACAGCATCATGCACTATGCCAGGAACACCTTCTCACGGTAACAGCTCCAGCGTCTTGGCAGCTCCATGGTTTGTTTTTGCAGCAGTATGCAACTTTTACAAAAACCTTTCTTTTTTCTTTTTTTTTTTATATATTTATTAAAACTGCCATTGCCACAGCAAAATGATAATTTGAACAAATATGTAAAAAGCATTTTTTTGTAAAAGTTACATGCTGCAGATTTAAGACAGAAAATGTTTTTTTTTGTGTAGAAATGCCATGTTTTGCTAAAATGTAAATTAAATTCTTAAAAATATTGTTT
This sequence comes from Poecilia formosa, assembly GCF_000485575.1. Lineage (NCBI taxonomy): Eukaryota > Metazoa > Chordata > Actinopteri > Cyprinodontiformes > Poeciliidae > Poecilia > Poecilia formosa. The sequence goes on from NW_006802203.1 coordinate 383, forward strand.
CCCCAAAACCTTATGTTGTTTTATAATCTTTTAAAATTTCTTATTAGAAATAAAAAAATATATATATAACATTTTGAAATCTAAATGGGTCAGTAGTATGAATAATTCTGGGCTCTATATGATTTAATTCCCTGCAAAAAACAGTGTTATGTTGAAGTTAGACTCTAATGAACGAAGTGCCGCTGCACTGATATGGATTCCAATAAATGTTCCCAGTTTCTGAAATTAGAGGATTTATTTTGACCAGGACACCTTGTATTTTACTGTTCTGGTGACACATTTATGTTCTGTGGTGGAAAATCGAACGTTCGCTTTCTTCCCTGCAGTGGGATGTTCCTCGACACAATACTTCCATCCAGGGATGAGAACGGAGTCCGGCCGGCTATCGGCCAGAGAACCAGGCTCAGCAAGGGAGACATCGCACAGGCAAGGAAGCTGTATAGATGTCCAGGTATTGATGCGTTTATGATGTTACTGCGTGTTTGGGTTTATGAACATGTTTATTGTTTTCAGCTAGAAAGCTAAAGATAATGGCCCTTATTAAGCTGTTGCACCTTTAACACAAAATTCTCCTGTCTCTGAGGCACAGAGGTGGAATGTAGCAATATGTTTTTCCACATGACCTTTCCAATTCGTCTTCACACGTCTCTAACACATACACCCACACACACACACACACGCACACACACACACACACACACACCCCCACACACACACACACACACATGCATGCACGCAGGCTTATTCATACATTCAGTTCTTGAGCACACCCGTACAGATCTGGCGTCATTCTGCTCCCTGGTGAGGAGTTCCTGACATGATCTGGAGCTGCTCACTGAGTTGGGGTGCAACGCTGTAAATGCTGTTTGTAAATGGTACCGAAGCTCTCAGCCCACACACACCCACACACACACGCACACACCCACACACCCACGCACACACTCTTTATAAAAAACAGCTGTGCTTTCATTTACCATATAAATACACAACTTGACATTTAGAAAATAAATTTGCTCAATGGAAACACTGCAATTTCGGGGAAAAAAATTCTGTTTGTAGAAAGAAACGCTTTGGTGCTAGGATGATGTGTTTTTGTTGTTTTTTGTTGTTTTTTTTGACCACATTGAAATAGTTTTTATTTTTTCGCAAACCTGCATTGGAAACACATTTTTTCACATCACACAAGTCACATGACCAACAACCGCATGTTGCCACTGGCGAAAACCACAAAGAAGACGATAACAGGAAGTAGTTGGAGGATGATGTCACAGCATGATTTTTAACAACTTGTCATGGGAATAAACGTATTTACATGTGATTTTACTTGTGTTTCTTATTTAATTGAAACACTACATATTGAGAAATAGTGTTTTTTTTTACATTAATGGAATATTGACAGTTTTGCGCACATTTGTAAAAGAAACACAGCTAATGATGCAGTACTAAATGATAAGCTGTATCTTTATTGCATTTTGTGCTTTCTGTGTTGATTTCTCCTGAATATTATGTGGCCCATAAATAGCAAGTTCAGTGTGTCTCAGTGGAAGCTATAAATCGATATTATACTGAGAATGTATTAATGTATCCCAGCTGGAAACAGATACAACTTGAACCTCATAAGGTCATTCTAGGGCGCTACCATATCCACTGACAGATGAACTGAACCCCAGGGCATTGTGGGGGAAAAAGACAGCATGCATGATGGGACAGGAGGGGCACGTTTGGCTAACTTCCTTTTGAGAGACAGCAGCAGCGTTATGCTCCGAATGAAAACCAACAATGGTCAGATCATTTGCCCAGAATGCCCAACTCAGCTGTTTTACATTTGTCAGATGTCCACAGAGTGACAAATTACAAGACGCATATAGTATATGTTCACATCCAGTAGATTACCGTTTTACAGAGGAATGTTGAATTCAGAACACGAACAACCCAGTCGCTGACGCTCAGCTTCCTTCTGGGTGTGTTGCAGCTTGCGGAGAAACCCTCCAGGAATCAACCGGTAACTTCTCCTCACCTGGTTACCCCAACGGATACCCCTCATACACTCACTGTGTCTGGAGAATATCTGTCACTCCTGGAGAAAAGGTGCACACCCACATGCACACGCACACACACATGCACACACACACACACACACCAAAACACAGTAAAAATTAGAGTGTGATGACAGATTGATGCTGTCTTCTTTCACTGCTCTGTCACTGATGCTAACGTCCACAGTAACTAAAGGATCTTTCATTTGATCCTCCAGATTGTTCTCAACTTCACCACTATGGACCTGTATAAAAGCAGTCTGTGCTGGTATGATTACATCGAGGTCCGGGATGGATACTGGAGGAAGGCTCCGCTGCTCGGTAAGATCTGTGTGAAAGATCCAATTTCTTCCAGATGTTATGAAATTTGTCTCAGCTCCTGAAGACTTTACAGCCAAAAACACAGCGCTTTCATCTGACTTTCTAGTTTTTGACCAGACTTTTAAACAACTGTTTAAAAATCGACTGTTTGTCAATGCAACACAAGACTAGCAAGATCAAGTATTCATGTGAGAGTGTGTACCAGAAATCCTTGCCAGTGTAAACTGCTTAAAGAGACATTATGATGTATTTTCTGGAGATATAGTGGCATTTTATGGCACAGTCGAGTAACTATGTTAACTTCAATTGTTATAAAAATTCTATATATATATCAAATATGACTTAAAACAAATTTGACTTTGTAATTTAGTGCCTTGAAATTGGGTCTCTGTCTCTTTAAGAAACTCCTACTCGTTCTAAAACTCCGCCTTCAGGAAGTTGTCACAACATGAATCCTCTATTGACCCTTTAACAACGTTTCTACCAGCATTGCACTGAGAAGTAACTCCTATAATGAGCTCAGCTGATGTACAGTTCCACCAGGTGTTTGCTAATTGGAGCTGGCTAGTCTGAAGGAGCTGAGGGGGGGGAGTCACAGGGAGGGCCTCTCAGTGAGCTATAAGTTCCTAAGCTTGGAGCTTCTCCCCAGGTGTTTTGCACAGCTGAATGGTTGCCTCGGGAGATTAAAGGATTTCTCAAACATGAATGAAAGAATCAAAGCAACACTATAGGTATGCTTTTGATGTGGGAATTACATTATAACACTGCAAAGATTATAAAAGTACATTTTTCATAATACTGCCCCTCTAAAGCTGTTTGACTTTGGAGGTCCTACCATAGTAAATACCCTACTTTTTTTGGTGAGTACAGTGTTTATTTAGTTTATATTTCCCCCCAAAGCGGATATGTTTTTACTTTGCCACTGTGGCTCACTTTCTGTCTCATCAAACTGCTGTGTCGCTCCAACCTAAACAGACCTCAGGTCCGTCTTGGTCAGAGAGTCAGAGACCGAGTCGTAGAGATTCTGCGACCTTAACGTGTTTCATTTGACTTGGTTTTCCGCTGGATTGGAGGCCAAAATAGATCCGATGTGTTTTGAGCATAAGGACTGTCTAATAATGATTACTTCCTCATAGGCAGTTCATGGAACATCTGAAGTGGCTGCACGTCACAGCATATATCAATATAAATCAGCAGACATTTATGAAAATATATCATTGACAAGATTTTCCACATTTTTATTTCATGAAGGACGCTGAAAGAAATAAAATTAAATAATTTTGATAAAGAAAATTGAAAGTTGAGAAATGTCATAGGGATTGGCAAAAAGGAAGTCATTGAGGTAGATACAGAGCAGAAAAGAAGGTAGAACTGATAACACACTGCTGGATGAAGGGACAAGTCCAGGAGAAAATGTTTTGAATTTTTTTAGTTATTGGCCTGGCAGAGTGAAGATAATTTAAGTTAAATTGGGCTTATAAGGGAAACACTTCTTATAATCAGTTCTTAAAGTGATTTTGTTGATTTTCATTTTCTGTTTGTGATTCTCAGGCAGGTTTTGTGGAGACAAAATCCCTGATGTCTTAATCTCAGCCGACAGCAGGATGTGGATCGAGTTTCGCAGCAGCAGCAATTGGGTGGGCAAAGGCTTTGCTGCTGTTTATGAAGGTAGCAGCTCCTATAAATTAATAAATCACTCGGACAAATTGCTGGTTAACATGCATATGCATTCGTTTGCAGCATAGGCTTATGTCTGATGATTAAACATGCCTGGTTTTTGAGATTAGCTCCATTACTCATGGTGCAGAGAGAATGTTTCAGGTCTCTGCAATCAGCAACGGTTGATGCTAACTCATCCTGTCCATCTCTGCCTGCTGTGATTCTCTGTTTTTCTGTTCAGCCATCTGTGGAGGGGAAATTACCAAGGACTCTGGGCAAATTCAGTCTCCCAACTACCCTGATGACTACAGGCCCTCCAAAGAGTGTGTGTGGAGGATCACTGTGTCTGAGGGATACAATGTTGGACTTAGCTTCCAGGCCTTCGAGGTGACCCACTCTCTCTATCTCTGTGTGTGGGTGTGTGTGTGTGTATTTGTATGTTTCCAAGTGTGTGTGCGTGTCACTGTGTGCATGAGCTCGGAAAGTCTGGGTCAAATTTCACGCTCGTATTGTTGCTAGAAAGGTAGTAAAGGTTCCAGCGGATGCTGTGTGTGAATCTGGTGTTTAATCCCATAGTTCAGATTATTCTCTCCATATTTGTTGCTGTGTGCTGCTCTGCTCTGTTGCATCAATTACTTCCTCTGCTTTACAAACAGCAGCTGTGAATGTGCAAAAGTCAGTGTTCTTTCTTCATTAAAATGTGAAAACCTAGTCTTTGTTTAAACCACTTTCAATAATTGTATGGACAAATGTTCAAGGAGAAATTTGTGTCCACAAGTGTTCATCAGTACATCACATAGGAATTAGCTGTGTAGTCCTGACTTTCCTGCAGCCATATTTAGTTTGAAACAAGCCCCTCCCACACTTGTTTGCTTTAGGGTAGATCCACTTGTAAAGTCCTGATTGTGTCAGTAGCTGTTTCCATTACAAATGTGAGCAAATCTTGGTGCTTCCATTAAATAAGAAATGAAATCAAAATCACATGTTAATAAGCTAAGTCACACGATAAGTAATTCAAAATCACAGTTACACAATACATATCATAACTCAGTCATGATGCTGGTGCTCATCATCTATCATCCATGAGAGGAAACAGTGACGTCTTATTCAGGAGTTGGAGCAACAAGCCCCGCCTTGTATGCGGTGTTTTGGGAAAACTGTAATTGGAGATTTTACAGAAGAGTTTTGACTTCAACACGTTGGAATGGCACAACTTTTTATGAACTGTGATGCTGTGAGAGCTCTGGAGAAGCCAGCTGCACATTGTCTGGAAAAAACAAAAACAAAACCACCATCCTCCTACCACTTCCTGTCGTCTTCTTCATTATTTTCTCCAGTAGCAACATCCGGCTGTTGATCACTTGTAATGTGAAAAAAGTGTTGCCATTGTAGTTTTGTGAAATACATCAATTTCAATACAACTGAAGCTGTTTAAGTGAGCTTTTTCAAAATTAGCATGTTTCCATTAAGTAAATGTATCTTCATCATTTCAATTTCCGCAATTGTATGAATAGAGGAAATGCAGCCAGTAATGTGAAAATTGAATTTAACTTTGAAAAGAAAAGCGGGAAAACTTGGCTAGAAAAGATACTTTGGCTTTCTGAGACATCCTGAGGACAGCTGCAGCGTAACGAGTGACGCAGTGTGAAACTGTGAAACACATTGCACTTCACTCCTACATCTATAAGGACTGAAGTGCAATGTGTTACACTTCACTCCTTACAGGTGTAGAAAACTACAGATTGTTATTTGCTGTCAGGATTGGGCTAACTGTGGAGAATAATTATGTGGCACCTTTTACTTCAGAGTTGGTCATTTTACATAAATGCTCTCAGCAGTTCTTTTACAGACACTCCTTGATTTTTCTCCCTTCCAATCATAAAAACTGCAAGTATGTTTTACATTTCACAGCAATGATTAATCTATATAAAGCAAATAAGGTAGGAAGTTTGAGCCATATGAGCTATTAACCCTTGTATGTCGAAATGGGGTCCAACTGACCCCACACACATAAAACCTGTATCATTTTCCATAGACCTCTACGTTTGCCTCAGTCCTCGCATGCACAACGGTTAAACGGGGCACTGATGATGACTGTGACACTCCAAGAGTCTCACTGAACACGTGTGTGTGTGTGTGCGTGTGACTGTGACTGTTGTAGATCGAGAGGCACGACAGCTGCGCCTATGACTACCTGGAGGTTCGGGACGGCCCGCTTGAAACGAGCCCGCTGATTGGCCGTTTCTGTGGCTACGACAAACCTGAAGACGTTCGCTCCACCTCTCACACTCTGTGGATGAAGTTTGTCTCTGACGGGACGGTGAACAAGGCTGGCTTTGCTGCCAACTTCTTCAAAGGTGAGGGAGCTCAATAAAGGCGGTCAGTGAGTGTTTTTCTCTTCAATTTCTTTTAATGTATTTATTTATTGTCCTTTAAAAGTACTCATCAATAATGCCACCACAAGTCTTGCTGTATTTAATGAATTTACGGTGAAACTTCTTTTCTCGCTGTACCTGTTAGTTGTTTTTTCCCGTGTGGCTTTTCTCTCCAAGGCTTTTCACATGAATTTTGACTCATGTGTGTTCCAGAGGAAGATGAGTGTGCCAAGCCAGACAATGGTGGATGCGAGCAGAGGTGTGTAAACACTCTTGGCAGCTTCAAGTGTGCCTGTGACCCTGGCTACGAACTGGCTCCTGACAAGAAGAGCTGTGAAGGTAACAATGAGTGTGTGTTTCAGCATTTCTAAGATCATAAGGCTCATTTTTCCAACAAATATTATGTTGTGAGGACCCATTGCTAGTTTTGGGGGTTATGTTTAGGACTTTTATGATGTGAATTGAGTTTATGTTAGGTTTAGAGTCAAGCATGTACTGATAATGGTTCAGTTTGGGGTACGAGTCAGAGTCAGGCAGTTAGGCTGTGGAGATGAATGAAAAATGAATGGAAGTCACTGCAAAGTCCTTTGAAGTTAGAAAAACATTAAATGTGCGTGCGTGTGTGTGGGTGGTATGTGTGTATGAGGGACTGAGAATGTTCATTCTTGTTCACAGTGTTTTGTGTTTTATGCCAGTTTGACTCAGAAACATCCAAACAGCTTCCATCAACAGGAAAAAACACGCAAGACAAATCAAACAGGGAAAAGGGCTTTTATTCCCACGATGTAGACCATCTGCTAAAAGAACCAAACAAATATCATTCAACAGAGAAAATGGTGCATTTTAAATATTTCAGCTGTATAATTACTTCTGGGAAAACTTTCTTTCAGGATTATATTTGCATGTTTAAAGTACTTAAAGTGACAACGTATTATAAGGAATTGGTTAAACAGAGTCAGTCAAAACAACATTTAATATGACTCCTGTCAAACTTGATGATTTGATAATGACACTTTCTTTCTTTGTACTCATGTACTCTGGACCAACTTAGCTTAAAGTAAAAAGCTTTCAAATTTAATTTGCAATCCGTTGAATGTTCTTCATTTTGTGCTACACATATGTGCCTTTGACACACATTTAAACTGCACAGAAACGGTTAAAGTGGCAGTACGTAACTTTTATTTAAGAAATTGTTCTTTTACATATATATATTAAAACGTCACCATGCCATGACAGTTTTACATGAGACAGATAACCAGTGAAAACATCAAGCTCTCCTGGCTTCTGCCTGTGGTAGACACTAGAAATGCAAGTTGATTGAATTTCCATTGGAAATTTTCTTCACTAGTTTGTTTTTGCAGGTTGTTCTTCTATGGAAGGTTGAATGTGATTTGTGAAGTGTTTTTTTTTCTTCACATTTGTTTTTTTTTCTTCACATTGAAGGACTCTATAAAAAGTTTTATACAGCGCAGTCTGATGTTGTCAACTTTTTCTATCTGGCTGCGAGCGTCCACTTCTGAATTCTTTTAGCCGTTTACATCTTCTGTCACATCATCAGTAAACACTGGAGACCGAGGCTGTTGGGAATCATTCCAGTCTGAAGCAGCACACAGCTTCCATGGAGCTGAACAGACGATGCGTTCTGCTTCGGGTCAGGTGTCAGTCTCTAACCACCCCTCCATCTTGTTTTCTTCCTGCCATTTTGAAACAGAAGGAAGAAATGCTGTTATGACTTTTTATTGTTTGTTTTTTTTCGCCAAAGTTTAAGCGAACATCATGACAATTTTTTGTGAGCTGCTTCCTGGTGTTTTCTGTCGTTCTCCGGAGGATTTGTCTTGCCTTTAAGCTTTCTCTCTTAACTCCTTTTGCTAGTTTTCCTTGTAAATTCATTCAGTATTTTTGCATTCACAAACATTTCTTCAGCCACAGAGAGCAACTTATTGTTTTTAAAATCAAAAGGTACTGTAAACCTAAGCCTGCCAGGGGTATGAATAATTTTGAGCCACCTGTATGTTAAAACTTAGTCACAAATCAATTGCATTCATTGTTTGAATTCTACCTGTTAATGACCATAAAACTAGAAACTTTATAGTACGGGTCATTTTTAGCAACTCTAAACACAAATGTTATGATTTATCTTTTAAAAAGGAAAAGAAAAAAAATCCCCCCAGTTTTTTTGAGGCAGTATAGAAGGTGAAATTTGATGTTTGAAGGAAGGAAAAGGAAAAAGAGAGGCAGCTCTGGTTGAAATTAAATCCTGCTGGTCTAGTGACCAACATGGCAGCTGAGTCGCCTCTTTCCTGTAGTCTGTCTCTGTTTTTGACCAGGCCCACCATAATTGTGTCAACTGCAAACCTGATAGAGGTTGCTGCTGTGCTGGGATGTGCAGTCATGAACATCAGAGGACTGAGCACACACCCTTGGGGTACCCCCATGCTCAGTGTGGTGGTACTGGATGTAGTGCTGCCAAGCCGGACTGCTTGTGGTCCAGTAGCCAATCACAGAGAGACGTGTACAAGCCCAACCTCTCCAGCTTCTGGATCAGTTATTGTGGGATGATGGTGTTAACTTTGACTTGTTTGCTTTGTTCTTGGGATTAAATTTAGAAAAATCGAACTGGACTAAACAGGGGAAATCACTGTAACGTCAGTATACCCTCAGTGCGTTTCATGTACAACCATGTTGCTCGTTGCTGGGCCTGACTTGTTTACATCTGTGTGTTTTCAGCTGCCTGTGGCGGTCTTCTGTCCAAGCTGAATGGAACCATCAGCACTCCTGGTTGGCCTAAGGAATATCCACCCAACAAGAACTGTGTGTGGCAGGTGGTGGCCCCCACTCAGTACCGCATTTCCATGCAGTTTGAGGCTTTCGAGCTGGAGGGCAACGAGGTAACCATGTCCGGGTGTTAGCGTGCAGCTCGGCCGGCCGCAGGGCTTTTAGCAACACGTTAACGATTCCTTCTTCATCAGCGCTTTAAGACCCTAACGCGATCCTCATGTGTGTGTTTAGGTTTGTAAATATGATTACGTGGAGGTGCGGAGCGGCCTCTCGTCCGACTCTAAGCTGCACGGGAAATACTGCGGCACAGAGGTCCCCGAGGTCATCACCTCTCAGTACAACAACATGAGGATTGAGTTCAAGTCGGACAACACGGTTTCCAAGAAAGGCTTCAAAGCTCACTTCTTTTCAGGTAAAACTTGAGCACGAGTGTGTCTTTGGCAGAGTGCTTCGATTGAGCATCAAAATGCAGGACTTGTTCTCACTTATGTATCGGTTTCCTGAGAATCTGATCAATGAGTGATGAGAAGGAGGAGAGATTCCATCAGGACAGAAAAGAGACGGAGAATTTTACATAATGAAGACGAAGTGTTCAATTCACATGTACTTACCCTTATCAGTGCATATTCAATTTACAAAAGTAACATTTATTTTATAAACTCTGTTAGAAAACAATTGTTTTCTCCTAAAACCTTTTTTGGATTAGAAATATTAACAGAAATGAACTGATAATGTCACAAAATGTCATCAATTCAGTCAGGAGATCAGATTTCTCTAAATCAAATTAGAATAAAAACCTGACCTGATTGAGAAAAATAGATGTCATTTTTTTTGATTCAGCAGTGCAAAATAATCCTAATTCAGTTGAAAAAATATAAACAACTTCCTAAAGATATGTTTTATAACCTGGTGTTATCAGCATGAAATCATTCCACCCGTTAACATTGGGAGGCCAGACCAAGGCACTCCGGCAGCAGCTCTGAACGTTCTCCTCTCCTAGACTGATTTCATTCAGTGGAACAACTGGTCATAAATTCTTTAAGGACCTTTTTAAATCCCTCACTAGACTCATAATCTGCTTCAGTTTTCCACCTGAAATGCCTCAGACAGCTCTTGGGTCCTCACCATGGTGCTCACACTCACTTCAACTGTCAGGAGCACACCAAAGCAAATGTCTGAGGTTTAAACAGGACAAACCTTTTTATTTGTGCTACTTGCTGCTTCTTTCTGTCTCTTTTGCTTGGACTGAGCTCGGTAAGAAAGGTTTCATTCACTCTGCTGCTTTAACCTAAAACTTGCTACAGAAAGCTTTGAAATTGACTGAATTTTTCTGACTGAGTGCTTTTACCTCCAAACTAAAAGTTCTCAAGTCTGATTCAGTGACATGCTGGTGTTATGTATTTTCCAGGCTTGTAGTTTTATAGCACAATCTTCAGCTGTTATAAATTGCTGTATATGTGACACATAGCTTAAAGGAAATTCAACTGCGCAATTTAATGCCTTGAAATTGAGCCTCTGTCTCCTTAAGAAGCTCCTGCTCTTTCCAACACTCTGCCTTCAGGAAGTCACCACAACAACCGTTACAACTGCTCTTAGGAGCGTTGCACTGAGATGTAGTTTGTATGATGAGCTCAGCAGACTCACAGTTCCACCAGCAGTTAGCACTGTCTGCTAATTGCTGCTGCTAGTCTGAAAGAAAGAGCCACGCATGGTGGGGCGCGCCACGCCACGCCACGCCACACTATGTCACGCCACACCACGTCACGCCACTCCACGCCACACCACACCACTTCACGTGTTTTTAGTGAGTAAGGGAGAGTCTTGTAAGACAAACTTTCAAAAATGTGGGGCGCTTGTAATATAGTTTTTTAAATTCAGAAATAAGCCTCACACTTTGCATTGTAAAAAAAATAAATAAATAAAAGGCACCACCTTCTTTCTATAGACCTCCCTGTGTCCAACCCTGACCATCCTCTTTATGAGATGTTGGTTCACGCTCCCTCGCAGATAAACTTTTAAAACTCCAACTGCCTGCAGAGCCTCTAGAATTTGCAACTTGGCACTGTGGAGAAGTTCCTGGTGAACAGATAGCCCACTCTTATTTGCACCTTCCAGGGATACGTTTTGGTTGCCAAACAGCCAGCGGCTTTAGGGAGGTCCCCTCTGCCTCCCAAACACCACTAATCCATGTGTGCATGCGGACATTTTGTGCTTGACCTGAAGACGGCTACAATGAGCGCCGTGCAACATCGGCTGCAAAGCTTCTTAGTCAGTGATAGGGTGTGACTGAGCCCACAATAGAAACTGTAATACCACATCAGACACAAACACACGTGCACATGCACACACACACACACACACACACACACACACAGACTAGGATTTAGTGGTTTCATTAAAATCAGATCTAGCTGAGTTGGGTTAAGACTCATCATCTGTGTCTAATCTTACACCTCTTTGTAGGGAGTCTTGCTTCCAGGCATGAAAACATCACAACACTTGTTATTTTAGTCGTGGGGTTATCCTGTGCATCTGTCAACATGGCAGCTCCACGCAGATCAGATCTTCCACCCTCTGCTCCCTGCAGACTCCAGTTCCTCTGAACGGCTTTGTCGTCAGCAAGGCGGTCAAGAGGTTAACAGCACTACAACTCTGGTTTTGGTTTCTGTTTAAAAGTCTGCAGAGTCCAAAGGTTTCCAAATATTTCAGTTAAATATTTAGAAAAAAATATGTACAACAAATGTTCATGTATATATGTTAGAAACAGATCCAATGAACTGTTCACCGCTTTTATTTTCACTCACTGGGAGGTTGACACTGGTTCGATTTGACAGCTCACACATCTACAAAACCGCATGTGAGCAATTTCATAGTGTGATTACTACAATATGGAAAAAGGATCATACACGCTTGTGTGCTGGAGCAGAGACACATCTAAAATATGCAAGACATTAGAAGAAATCCTAATGTGATATTCTAATTTTCTTCAGTCTTTGAAACTGCAAAAAATAAAAATAAAAGCTTGAAATATTTAACTCTATGTAATGAATCCTCGTAAAATCATGAGTTGACTCGCAAGAAGCATTGTACGTTTACACAATATTCACTTTTTTTTCAGATGTACTTGTATTAGTCTTTTCATTATTTATTTTGTAAAGTTTTAGAGAGTTATTTTAGTCATATTTTGGGCTACATGAAATGTTTAAAGCTGGGATCTGTCCTTTTGTTTTAAACTTTGTGCCTTATGTTGAAATGTTTGCTTGAAAGCCAAATAATGTTCTGTCTGTGCATGTTCATGTTTTCACCACTTCTGTCACCTTCCCTTACATCACCTGACCTGCTTGCATTGGTTCCTCCCATCTCATCCCCCACACCCCGCATGTCCTTTGGGGCATTTTTTTTCTTTCACCATCCGTTTTCTTTCCCCTCCCACTTCCCTTTATCCCTTCCACTTTGTCTCTGTTATTTCCACATGAGTGACGTGCTGCATGTGTGTCTCTCACAGACAAAGATGAATGCAGCAAGGACAACGGCGGCTGCCAGCACGAGTGCATCAACACGGTGGGCTCGTACGTCTGTCAGTGTCGCCACGGCTTTGTGCTGCATGAGAACAAACATGACTGTAAAGAAGGTGGGTTCCACTTGCACCCACGTGTTCACACACCGGAGTGAGAATGTCCGGGATGCATGTGCATGCTGATGACACTTTTGGTCATGAAAATGAGAAATTTCAAACCTAGGATCCACATCTGAAAATGTCAACAGAAAATGTTAAGCTGATCTATATAGACAATTTACCTGTTACATTTCAAGTAAATGCTACATTATTAGCTTTTTCACTGCCTTAGTGAGTCTCTGTCTAGATAGATAGTTTCCCTTGGTGGTTCTTAATCCACATCGGACCCAATTTGAATTTTTATGCATCCTATATACACTACTGACAGTATATAGTAATGTATATAGTGTATGTAGCAATTAGTGTTAGTTCATGCACATATTCTTAATGTGCATGAACAAACACTTTTCTTGGTATACCAATCACTCAAACTCTTTTTACACTAGAAGTTACACTCAGCAGAAACTTGAGTTTAAAATTCCAACTCTAAAGAACAAAAGATAGTTATCAAATGTTCATGGGTAATTTAGGCCTAAGGACGAGAGATTAAAGGGTCGTTCCCACACGTTCATGAAATAAATTAGACCCAAAGGAGACTTCAGAGTTTGGATGTAAGATGAAGGAGGTTTAACCTTTTTATTCAAATTTTATCTCACTTGCAGTGCAAACACTGATCTAAAGGATATCTGTGCAAAATGAATAACAGATGAGTTAGCAAATCCCAGCAACACGAGTGGCTACCAGAGTAACAGGAAAGCTAGCTTCCTTCGAGGCTAACTCGTCTCTGCCAGTGAACCCATCCGAAGAAACTGCAGCCACAGCAGTCGTTATGATTCGGCTAGCTGCAGAGTTCAAAAAGCACCGGGCAGTTCCCATCAAGACTCCATAAAACCTCTACGAGCTTCGGTAGACTTGTTGAAAACAACAGTGGACTCCCTACAAAAGAGCCTCTCCTCTGTGAAGTCTGTGATTGAATGTCTACTCGCAGTTGACTCCTCCATTAACATGCTGAAAGTTTGAAATATCTCTCCTTTGGACTCACTTGACGACCTTGAGAAGTGCTCAGATAGAAGCAGCCTCTGCATATAAAAGATCACTGACAGAGCTGAGGATGGCGCAGACCCAATCGAGTTCATTTCTGGTGTTTTGAGCTGGAGAGGGTACAGCGGTCTCCAACCCTCCGATCCAGTCAGCACAAATTCCCTTGTGTCTTAATGGTCTGCTTTCCCAGATTTCAGCAAGAAGAGGCTGTTCTTCGCTGAGCTAGGGATCACAATTTGCAATACCAATGAGTCACAAGAAGGATCTGTCAACACCGCAGCAAAGAAAGGAGCAGTATTCCATTGTGTAAAACAAGTCCCGTTTCAGAAAAAAGTCAGCTGTATTCCACAAACCTGAGAATGACCCACAAGGACAACATGCTCATCTTTAATTCGCCCGAGGGAGGAGGCTCAGAAGTTCGTCATCCAGAGTCTGGGTAAAGACTAGAACACTGACTGGCAGCCATCAAGGGGTCAAATTATCCGTATTAGTAGTTTGGTTATCTGAGGATTCACCTGGCTGTGATTTTCTGAGCCATTTCTCTGCTGCAAACCCTTTATTCACAGACAACCTGTAAAGACAATAAACTGTGAGAAAGGAAGCTGAAGGAGTCCTGCAGGGTTGATTGCTCTGTGTCACACTGAGAGGACATCAGTTCCATCAGTGTGTGGACAATGCTCTCCACACCAGAACACTGAGATGCTTCCCATCAACAAATCAAACATAACTACTGAGGAAAAAAAAAAAACTCTTCAAAGAGGGAGATAGAAAATTATCTAGGAGTATACATGCTTTAGAAACATTGTTCCGCAAACTTTCAAATTTTTTAAAGAAAATTTGACCGCCTCTTTATTCCAGAAATCTCAAAATTAACATGATTAACGTTTGTTAATCTCTGTTTAACGATTGTTAACAGAGGCATCCATTATTTTTTTACTCAAACTGTGATTCACATTGATCCATTTCCTCCTTAAGTAACGTAGAAATCTGTGCAAAGGCACTGGCCTCACAGTTAGAAACCATAATGGATGATATAATCTCTCATAATCTGACTGCCTTAACTTCAAGAGTTCAACCAGTAGTCATCAGCCATTGTTCTTTGTCTTCACTCTAAATCAATGAGTGAAGGATCACAGGTTATCTCTCTGCCCAGATGATACACATAACGATCAAAATGAACCATAATAATTATACTTCTAAGAACTTCTAAGAAAGCCAGTCCAGGTGCCTTTTATGGAATCATTTAAAGTTCCTCTTTGCTGTCATCGTGTTCATTTGATCTGGACTTTTAGGACAGAACCAGCAGCCTGCCTCGCACCACTTCAGATTTAATTTGGATTTGTCTCAGATATCTCGCTCCACAAGGCCTTCTTTGTAAAAACCTGGAACTTACTGTAAAGACTTTACGACTGTTATTACTTTGAATGTGTGCCAGCGCACCGGAGATTTGGTGTCTTTGGCTTGTGGCTTCATCTGAACTTTTCTTAAACAACCGCTTCACAGTAACCGTGCCTGGGTTCACTTGTCCCAAACGTGCCCTTAAATTATCCAAAGAAGTTGAGACTCAGATCTTGTATCAAGTTTTCTGCTTGATTTGTACTCGGTTGAAAAGTGATAAAAGATGAAAGAGCAACAGGGCATAACAAAGGAAAATTAGAAAATTACAGCGTTATTATGGTTCAGAACCATAAGTATTATGTAGCATCCAGGGATTGGTGTTATTCAAACCAGATTTTTTAAACTGACTGACCTCTCAAGCATTCCCACAGTAATTAAAAACCTCAAAGCTTTTCAAAGTCAACTTTTGCACACGCACACCAACAAACACTACATCAGTGTCTGTATGAACGACTCACTGAGGCTCCCCAGGTTTCTCATAAAGAGTGTCACGTTTCCAACATCTGGGGACTCCAAAGCTTTGCATGTTGCATTGTTGTCCTGATTGTCGACATGAAGCACATGTGTGTTTATATGTTCACTAAACCAGTGTGGCCCTGCAGCCTTGCAGTCAGATCTGCAGTTGTACACATAAAGCACTGCATTAGTGCTTAAGGGCATCAGAAGAGACGATTCACATTTTCAAGTATGCATGTCAAAGATCTGGTTGTATTCTTAACCAGACCATTGTAACAGTGTGTGTGGGTATGGCTGCATGGGTGAATATACTTAGACATATGTGTGTTTGGTGAGTCCATGGAAAAAAAAAACAACACAGAAAAAAACTGATAAAATAGACAATTAATTAACCTATATTCTCTTTTAATTTTTCTGATTTATTATTGAGGATCCATCTGAAAACATGGTATGAATTTATGGGGTAGGAGTTCATAAGTTTCTTACTTCTTCCTGCTCCTTTTGGAGCATGTTAAGATTATTGTGGTACGAAAAAATATGTCTTTTGCGTTATTTTATACTGCTATCATGTTCGAAATAAATAAATAAATAATATAAATAAATAAACTCTGCCTGTATACATGTGCTGTCAAAACCAAAGGTGATCTGCTCAGTAAAAGTCCATGACGTAACAAAGAAGTTAAGCTTCCTGAACAATTGGATCAGGAGATTTTTTTTTCTTTCTTTCTTCACTCGATGTTTTGAGTAGAAGAAGCAGAATTAGACTGGGAGCACAGGTACACTACGTCTTTTAACACCGTGCTGCTGAAGAACAATTATCGTTCTTCATCAGTCAGAAAAAGGGGGGGATGGAGAAAGCTCCAGAGTTATGACATAACAAAACATGAGAATCTGTGGAAGGCTTGAAAACTACTGATCATTGAAGCTCACAGTGCAATCTCACTGACCTACAGGTATTTTGCAAAGAATAGAGCTAACATTTCTAGAAGTTCTAAGCAGGTCAAAAAAGTATAGACCCAGGGATCTGAATCCAAGTGCACACCACACTTTTCAGATACATTGTGTTGGTCTACAACATAAAATCCCAGATGAATTTGCTTCAGTTTGTGGCATTATGTGTAAAATAGTTTGTCCTGACTCTATATATCTAGTTTTTATTTGTTGTTGCTGTATTTCTTATTGTTATGTGTGAAATTGTATGAATGTTTATATCTTCTTTCGTTTATGGAATTATGAATGGAAATTAGCATTTTGCTACGTTTATGACAAAATTAATTAATCTGCACTGTTCCATTTAAATAACATCAGTCAATCAATCAAAAAACAAAAAGGTTAACAGATTTAATATATTTAGTTCCTTTTAGGTTTCTGGACATCATGTTTGTGTCAAATGAAACAGCCTCGCTCTGATTTACTGACAGCATCACTAGGTGACTGGTAAGTGCCTCCACATGCAGGGTTTGAGTCTGTCTTTGACTCAGCAATCTGACTTTTTTTTTATTCCTAATTCAGCTCTTGGATTTGAACCGCAAACATCCAAACCGACCCTGTTTAGTGCAGCAGAAGGCAGCTTGTGCTGTACATGTGCGCCTGCTTTCCTTCAAACTTCACCCTGAACTTGTGACCAGGATGTTCTCCTTTGAAATCCCTTTTTTCCCCTCGTTCGGTTCTCGTGTTTCTCTTCTTCATGTTCCCTTTCTATTTCCTCTGACCTTTTCCTGTGCAGCCACGATTTTCACTTCCTTCCTTCCTGTGTGTGCTCTCGTGTTTCTGTGTGTGTCCAGCTGAGTGCGAGCATAAGATCCACAGCCCCAGCGGGACCCTGAGCAGCCCCAACTGGCCCGACAAGTACCCCAGCCGTAAGGAGTGCACCTGGGACATCACTGCCACGCCAGGACACCGAGTCAAGATCGTAAGTGAGCAAACCCAACCAAGCCGACCTAGTAACAACTTGTCGTCCTGGCTGCAGAATCATGGGGCATGAAGAGGCCTTAGGGCGTTTCTTCTCTTTTTTTTTCATGTCTGAATTCTTTGTTCTCGCTCTTTTCAAGAGAACCAAATGTGGATGGAGGAGAAAGCACAGATATTTGGGTTAACTGCAATCGCGTGCGCATGTGTTAGTAAGAGGCCTTGGGCAGAGGCCATCTGTGTCCTTGTGCCTCTGTGTGTGTAGACACACACACACTCACACACAAGTTTGGATTTCTACCCACATTAGGACTTTGCATTGACTTCCATTCATTTTAGTTACTGCATTTATGGCTAAGACTTGAAAACTGCTGATATTTTCCCTAACCCTAACCATTACTAGTCTATTCCTAAAGCTAACCTTAACTAAAACTTAATTCACATCATACCTCTAAACCTGTCCTCTTACCCTAAACAGGGTTTTAGGACCATTCTTTGGTCCCCATGCGGCCCATCGGTCTTCAGAGAGTTGGTAAATATGCCAGAAAAGGTCCTAAGAATAGATAAACAAGTACACACGCACACGCGCGCGCGCGCACACACACACACACACACACACACACACACACACAGAAAGATAGTTGTGGTGCTCACATCTGTGTGACATGACTTGATGAAGAGTCGTGTTAGTCACTGTTAGACTGAGGATTTCTGGTCTTGAGTTTCTCTTTTTCTAAACAACATGTTTCTCATCCCTTTTGTATAGAAGATAATTTTATGATTAAAGATCATCGAGGTTGGACAGCTGCAGGTTATAAAGCATGATCAGAACATGAATGTCTGTGATGCATAATTAGACTTGATGCAAACTGCCAGGTTAAGGTTTTGTAGAATCCATCATCAGGTCAGGGCCTGGAGTTAATGTAGACGGTACAAAAAAAGAGGCAGAGTTTTGTGAAGATGTTAAGGTGCCGACAAACATGGTTGATGTCTAAAATTAATGCTTTATTTTGCAGTTATAGAGCTAAAGTTTGGAACAAAATAGTCATACTTCTTCTAGATTGCACTTATTACATTTTATCAACCCTTTTCAGTAGTTTTTTTTATTTATTTAATTATTTATTTAATTTCGCAAACCAACAAGCAAATTAAATCAGTGATCATTTCTTTCCACTTTGGCTCTTGCTTTGGTGTAAGAATAAATGTTGTTTTTATGTAGCTGTGATGATTAATCTTGAGCAAAAGCGCAACAACAACTTCATGACACATAACCTTTCGTGTGCAAATGGCCCTTAAGCACAAAATCAGATGATGAATGTTGGAACAATGAAATGATTGCAATAAATAAACATATTGGGATATTTTTTTTTTACCAAATTCAGCTAAATAAATTAAAAGAAATGGTGCCTTTGCAACAATATGTTTGAAAATTGGTTCCGTGGAAACTTGTCTATGTTGTATAGACGCATCTCTGAAGAGGTGGAACATTTTCACGCCTCAGTGTATGGGACAGATTTAACAGGTTTAACAAACACTGAAAAGACAGTCTTCTAAAATCAGTAACGGCTCTGAATATGAGTGGACAAGCAATCAAAAGTAAAACAGAAATCTGGAGAAGACCTCTAAAACACATGATGGATTTCTTCTTTGAAGCAAATATTTTCAGAAACTGGGATGCCTAAAAACATCTGCATAGTTCTGTGTGTATTATAGGCAGAGAGGTCTAAGCGGTCGAGAACATGGTCGCTTTTTACTGTGCACTTCACATAATCCTCTTAAAAGTGCATTGATATTCTATTGTAACCACACAAAAGGCTTTCCTGTAAGCACAAACGCACACACACACATACACATTGTCTACACTCACACAAACACACATTCAGCATAAATAGATCACAGTTTGTAGATCAGGACTTGCATTCCCACTTTACTTTGACGCTGCAGCTACACGTGAGTCTCAATGCAGGATTTCATATTAACCATCCACTTCCCATTCGTTTGTGTAA
Organism: Poecilia formosa; assembly: GCF_000485575.1. NCBI lineage: Eukaryota > Metazoa > Chordata > Actinopteri > Cyprinodontiformes > Poeciliidae > Poecilia > Poecilia formosa. Next base: position 19,977 of record NW_006802203.1, read on the forward strand.
TCTGCCTTTGCTGCTTATGCAACTGGAAATATGGCTCATCGACCAGTGACACAGTGGCACAGCTCTGCACCTGTTCTGAATATTTGACGTGAAGTTTTGTAACCTAAAGAGATTCATTTGTTGTTAATTATATCCAGTCCAGCAGTTTGTTTGAGCTAGACCACAAATGTAGAAAATACTGATCATAATGGTTCCATCCATCCATCCATCCATCCATCC